>NW_007246816.1:126205-228301 GCF_000164805.1 Carlito syrichta
GTGTGTGTGTGTGTGTGTGTGTGTGTGTGTGTGTGTGTGTGTGTGTGTGTGTGTGCATGAAAGAGAAAGAGAGAGAGAGAGAGAGAGAGAGAGAGAAATTTTTCAAGGCATTTAAAAATATTTTGTTAATCCCTTTTAAGGATGGGCTTGATGACTCAGTCTGTAATCCCAGCACTTGGGGCAGCTGAGGAGAGTGGATTGCCTGAACCTGCGGGTTCGAGACTAGCCTGGGCAACTTGGTGAGGCCTCGTCTCTAAAATAAATAAATAAAATAAGTAAATATTACGTTAATTTCTTTTAAAGAAAATGAGTAAATCTTCTTACTCTTTTCTCAAGGAGACATAACTTTTGCCCTGCTGACAATCTCTTTCTTCAGCTCATTAATTTTAAACCAACTAAGATCATAAATATCTTTAGGAACTAAACCTGAACTTGTCTTGGCTCAAGGAAGAAGAATTTTCATTTACAAAAATCCACACCTTGAGACCACACCTATGGTATCAATTTTTTTATATGTAATATTCACCTATAAATTTGAATGATTCTTGTAGAAGTTGCTTATTAATTGCCTGTATCAATGTTGTAACATTCCCCAGGAGAGGGACTGGTCGCCACGGCTTTGCCCTGGGCATTATTATTTTGGAAAATTTTCTAAGGACATAGGTCTTGCCTTCATGCCTGTGAGCTCTTAAAAACTGACTTGTTAGTACACCCAGCTCAAATCTATCTTCAAGACAGCTTCACGTGAACTGACCTGAGGATACTGACCTGTGGACAAGAATGCCAATTTATTTATTTGCACCAGAAAAGATAACTATCTTGGACACAGGGAGGATGACATTCTCATGACCTGAGCTGTCCTTAAGTATTGGCAAACTGTCCTGGCACCCTAAATAATCAGGAGATGACTTGAGTTTGCAATGAGAATGAGAGAATTCTCTCCTTACTTTTAGGGTAGATTCCAAGAAGTGGATTTACTATGTCAGTTGGAATTAACCTGACTAAAAGTGCTATATAAAAGAACACTTTTCTAGTCTTTCCTTTCTTTTTCCATAATTGAACATTGTAATTTGTTTATCTTAAAATTGTTTTGAAAATTACAATGATATACCACTACACATCTATCAGAATAGCTGAAATAAAAATGTGACAGACCAAACTGCTGGCAAGGAGGTAAAGAAACAATCTTTATGAACAGCTGGTGGGAACGTAGATGAGTACAGTCACTGGAAAACAAATTGGTAGCTTTTTAGAAAACTAAACGTGTAATTAACTGTATGACCCAAAATTGTACTTTTGTGCATTTATCCCAAATAAATATAAAGTTATGTTTGTACCAATGACTGTACATACATGTTTAAATAGCTTTATCAAAATAGCCAAAAACTGGAGATGGCTTAGATGTTCTTCAGTGGAGGAATGAATAAACCAACTGTGGTGCAGACATACAATTGAATACTACCTAGCAATGAAAAGAAACAAACTGCTGATACATGCAACAGCTTTTATGAGTCTCTAGGAAATTATGCTGCGTGAAAAAGTTACTCAGAAGGTCAGATATTGCATGATTCCATCTCTATAATATTCTTGAAATGAAAAATAAATTTGTCGTTGTTAGGATTTGGAGATGAAGACGGGGTGGCAGAAAGAGAAAGAAGTGGTTATAAATTAGAAACATGGAATTGCTATGGTAATAAAACTATCCTGTGCTTTTTCTGTTGCTAACTTTTAAAATTACTGCATAACGACTATACATATTTCAGGGGTACTGGTGACATTATGATATTTCAATACAAGCATATCATGTGTAGTGACCAAATCATGGTAAATGGGATATTCCTCACCTCAAACACGTATTATTTTTTAGTACTGGGAACATTCCAAATCTTTCTACTAGCAATTTTGAAGTGTAAAATAAATTATTAATAACTACGGTCAATCTACTGCTGTGTGGAACACTAGAACTTATTTTTTCTAACTTTTTTTTTTTTTTTTTGAGATTAGATCTCACTCTATCACCCAGGCTGGAATGTAGTGACTCAATCACAGCTCACTGCAATCTTGATCTCCTGGGCTCAAGTGATTGTCTTGCCTTGGCCTCACAAAGCATTAGGATTACAGGTGTGAGCCACCATGCCCTCCCCTAACTGTATTTTTGTTACAATTTACTTTTCATTTTATCTGGTTCTGACTCTGTCTCTCTCTCTCTCTTCATCACTCCTCTTTCCCTTCCACCCTTCTTTGGCTATGGTAACCACCATTAAACTTTCTACCTCCATGAGATCAACTATTTTAGCTCCCACAAGTCAGTGAGAACATGCAATATCTGTTGTTTTGTGCCTATTTTATTTCACTTAACATAATGTTCTCCACTACCATGCTGTTGAAAATAGTAGGATTTCATTCTTTATTATGTTTGAATAATTTCCTCTTTTGATTTTATACCACATTTTCTTTTTCTATTCATCTGTTGATGAATACTTTGCTTGAATACATATTTTGGTTATTTTGAATAATACTACCATAATATGGAAGTGTAGACATCTTTTCTGTTGATTATTTTTCTTTCTTTATAATTTATACCCAGCAATGGGATTGCTAAATCATATTGTAATTCTATTTTTAGTTTTTTGAGAAATCTCCAAACTGTTTTAATATAGTAGTTATGCTAATTTACATTCCCACCAGTAGTCTTGGCATCTTCACCAGCATCTGATAGGTTTTGTCTTTTAGATAATAGCTGTCTTAACTAGGGTGGTTTTGATTTGAATTTCCATAATGATTAGCAATACTGAGCATTTTTCATATACCTATGAGGCATTTTGTGTGTCTTCTTTGTAGTATAATTTGAAGTCAGTTTTCTGACCTCTCCAGCTTTGTCCTTTTTGCTAAAAATTGCTTTGGCTATTAAGGGTCTTTGGTAGTTCCATAAGAATTTTTAGATTGTTTTTTCTATATCTGGGGAAAATGCTTGGTATTTTGGCAGGGATTTCCTTGAATCTGTAGATCTCTTTGGATGATACTGATATTTTGACAGTAGTAATTCTTTTATGTCATAAGTATGGGATATCTTTCCATTTCTTTGTGTCCTCTTTAATTTCTTTCCTCAGTGTCTTATGGTTTTTATTATAACGATCTTTCACTTTGGTTATATTTTCTTATAAGTATTTTTTGGTAGCTATTGTAAATAGAATAACTTTCCTAACTTCTTTTTCAGATTGTTTGCTGTTGTTAGTGGATAAAAATGCTACTAATTTTTGTATGTTGATTTTGTATCCTTAAAACTTTCTGAATATTTTATCTGTTCGAAGCGTCTTTTGTTGAAGTTTTTAAACTTTCTTAAGTATTAAGATCATGTCATTTTCAAGCAAGGATGATGTGAGTTTTTACTTCCCAATTTAGATGTCCTTTATTTATTTATCTTGCCTAACTACTCTGGCTAAGACTTTCATACTATGTTAAATAAAAGTAGTTAAAGTGAGCATCCTGTTCCAGATTTCAATTTTTCAATTTGTCCCCAATCAAAACAATATTGGTTGTGCACTTATTATATATAGCCTTATCATTTTGAGGCATATTCTTTCTATATTCAGTTTCTTGAGAGTTAATATTGTGAAGAAATGTAAAATTTCATTAAATGTTTTTCAGCATATATTGAAGTGATTATATAGATTTGTCTTTGATTCTGTTAATGTGATGTATTGCATTTATGAATTTGTGTATGTTGAAACATTCTTGTATCTCATTTGATCATGATGAAGGATCTGTTTTAATGTGTTGTTAAATTTGATTTGCAAGTATTTTGTTAAAAATGTCTGCATTTTTGTTCATACGAATAATGACCTATAATTTTCATCTTTTTTCTTTTCTCGTCTTTCTTCTTTTTTTTTTTTTGGTATCAGGGTAATGTTAGCCTCATAGAATAAGTTTGAAAATATTTCCACCATTACTTTTTTGGGGAATATTTTGAGTAGAATTGCTATTACTTTTTCTGTAAATGTTTGCTAGAACTCAGTAGTGAAGCCATCAGGTCTTGGACTTTTAAAAAAATAGGAAATGTTTGATTACTTCCTCAGTTTCATTACTTTTATTATTTTCTATTTCTTCTTTGTAGGTTGGATGTGTCCAGAAATTTGCTCATTTATTCTAGATTCTTTAACTTGTTGGCATAATACTCCTATTTGTTCATAATAGGCACTAATGATCTTTTGGATTTCTGTGGCATCAGTTGTAATGTCTCCTTTTTCTGTCATTGAATTATTCATTTGGATTTTCTCTTTTTTTCTCAGTCTACTTAAAGTTCTGGGAAATTATTTTAGATCTTTTACAAAATTACCATTTTTCTTTGATTAATCTTTTTCATATTTTTAGTCTTTAATTTATTTCTGCTTTGATTTTTATTATTTCTTCCTTTTTATCAACCTTGGGTTTGTTTTGTTTTTGTTTTCTAGTTTCTTGAGGTGTATCATCAGGTACTTTCTTTAAAGTCTTTCTATATTATATGTAGGTGTTTATTAGTATAAACTTCCATCTTAGTACGGTTTTGGTGTGTCACATAAGTTTGGGAATTGTATTTCCATTTTCGTTTGTTTCAAGAAATTTTAAAATTTTCTCCTCAATTTATTCATTGACCCATTGATTATTCATGAGCATACTGATCTATTTGTATGGGTTTCTATAGTTTCTAAAGTTCTGTTGTGATTAGTTCTAGTTTTATTCTCTTGAGGTCAGAAAAGATACTTGATATGATTTCAAAATTTTTTTTTTTTAAATTGAGACTTGTTTTGTGGCTTAAAATATTGTCTATCCTGAAGAATATTCCATGTACTGATAATGATACTGTTTATTCTGCAGTAGTTGTATAAGAAATATTCTGTAAATGTCAGTTAGGTTCATTTGGTTTTGAGTGTAGTTTGATTATATGGTTTCTTTGTTGATTTTCTCCCTGGATGTTAGGCCCATTGTTGAAAGTGGTAAGTTGAAGTTCCCTACTATTATAGTATTGTAGTCCATCTATCTCATTAGATCTACTCATGTTTACTTCATTTATTTAGGTGATCTGGTGTTGGGTGAATATATATTCACAGTTTTATTTTCTCTTGCTCAAATGACCCTTATGCCAGTATTTAGTGACCTCTTTGTTTCTTCTTTAGAGTTTTTTTTTTTTTAATTTTAAGCCTAACTTATTCAAAATAAATATAGCTAACCCTGCTTCTTTTTTGAGTTCCATTGCATGGGTTATACTTTTCACTTTCAGCTTATTTTTGTCTTTATAGGTGAAATAAGTTTCTTGTGCAGAACATAGTTGGGTCTTATCTTTTCATTCTTTAAATTGCTTTTTGTTTTTTGATTGGAGTACTTACTTAATGTACATTTGATGCTATTGCTGTACTAGATATCTGTTGTTCTTTTTTATTATTTTGCAACAGTTGCTTCCTTTCTTACTGTCTTTGTGGTTAATTGATTTTCTGTAGCAGCATATTTTAATTTCTTTACTTTTATTTTTAGTATATATAATACAGGATTTTTGTTTTGCAGTTACATTGAAGCTTATAAAAAATTCTTATAGATATAATAAGTTATTTTATACTGATGACAACTTAACATTGATCACAAAAAAACAAAGAAAAAAATTATAAATGCTGCTCTTTAACTTCAATCCATTCCCATATTTTAAGATTTACATTTTTAAAAAAATTGCCTATCTTGTAACAAATTGTTTTGGTTAATATCATTTTTGATGAGTTTGTCTTTTAGCTTTCCTATTACACATTTAAGGGTTTTGCACACCACAATTACAGTATTAGGTTATTTTGTATTTCTCTGTGTACTTACTTTTACAAGTGAGTTTTGTATCTTCAAATGCTTCTTATTGAAATTAATATCTTTTGGTTTTAGACTGAAGATTTTCTTTTAGCACATGGTATAAGACAGGGCTGGTGGTGATGAATTTCTTCAATTTTGTTTGATTAGGAAAGCCTTTATCTCTCATTTGTGTTTGAAAGAGAGCTTTGATTATTTCAGTATTCCTGGTTGTCAGTTTTGTTCTTTAGTATTTTTCGTATTTCATTCTACTTCCTCTGCTGCCATGGGAGGTACCATGCTAAGTTATACTTGAAGTCCACAGCCTTTCAGACAAGCACAGTACTGGTGCTAACCACAGACCTGTAGCCACTGCTGTCTTCGACTGTGGATGATGTGTAATGCAATACCTGAGGTTACTTTAGTCTGCCACTAGTGAAATGGCCCAAGACTTGAGTCCATCCCAGAGGGATGATGGATTTATGTGTGGTCCAGGGTGAACCTAGAAGCACTCTCTGGTTCAATAAATTCTGCCCTTTGAGTGTTTTACTCTGTCTGAGTTGTTCCCAGGACCGTAGGCAAAATCCCCTGCACTTATTACTCTTGTCCAAAAGCAGAAGAAATCTTTTTCTACACTGCACTGAGTAGAATTGAGAAAGAGGTGAAGCAGTCACAGTTACTCTTATGATCACTGCAGCAGATGCTGTACGGGCCAGTATCTAGGGCCAGCACAACGCCAGGGCTCACCCAAGGACTGTGGTTACCACAGCCTGTCTGCCACTGAAATTTATTCGGGATCTAAGGTCACTGTAGTCAGTTACTAGTGAAGCAGGCTAGGATTCAGTTTTCATCCACATGGGTGGTGGATTCTCCTCTGACCTGCAGCAGGTCTAAATACTCCACGGGTAGTGATCAGAAATCAAGGACCACAACATTTCTGCCCTGTGTTGTGTTCCACTTGGCAGGGCCAGCACTAAGTCTCAACTCAAATTCTCACACTTCTTTTTTCTTACCCTAAGCAAGTCATGTCTCTTTTTGCTCTGTTCTGCCTGAGGTTGGAGAGGAATGGCTTAGACAACAAAAAACTATCTTTCCTACCCCCTTCAATTAATATTTTCTTGTTATCATACTAAGATCAACTTTTGCAATATCTCACCTAATTTCTTTACTCTTCCGAAGGTACTTTCCTGTAGGGATAGTTTTTAATTTGAAGTTCCTCCAGGGGAAGATTATTGGAGAGTTCTATTCATCCATCTTGTTCTGTATTCTCTACTCTTTCTTTTTATGTGGCGATAGACACATAAATCTATACATGTGGTGAAATTACACTGACTTACAGACATATAAAAAAAGGAACAGAAAAAAACTGGAGAAATCTGATAAGATCTATAGATTGTATCAATGCCATTATCTTAACTGTGATATTGTGCAATGGGTTTGCAAGATATCATTAGGGGAAACTGTAAAGGGTACACAAAATTTCCCTGTATTATTTTTTTCAGTTGCATGTGAATATACAATTCTCTCAAAATAAAAAATTTAATTTTAAAAAGAGATAATAGACATTTAGTGGTTGGCTATGTTAATAATTAAAATTATAATAGGAATTATTTTAATGTACATGCAAAAAACTTTTAAACATACATAAAATTATTATTTTTCATTTGCAAACTATATGAGATTATTCAAAAAATTAGAAGTTTTAGAACTAAAAATATTACCCACTCACAATTTGACTACCTAATAACATCTTAATAATTTGTCATACAGTCTCTCAGGCAATTTTTTTGTGCAGTTGTAATATATATGTTTACTTTATTTTGTTTTTGTACTTTATGAAAATTATATTATTAAGTTTTATAATCAAGTATCTTTTATATTTATTTATTTATGTATTGTGAGAAAGCAGGATTTATTGAGAGGACAGAAAAGCTCCCACAGTGGCAGGGGAACTGAAGGGGTTGCCCAAGTATCTTTTAAATAATAAGGTTAATGGGTTACTGCAAGTCAATACATTTACTTTTATTATCAAATTTTAATAGTTTTGTAAGATTGAGTATATATAAATATACAGAACTATTAAAATATATATGTGTATACATATATATATATGGAGAGAGAGAGAGAGAGAGAAAGAATAATCCAAAGTGAGTCACTCCATCATTCCAGCATTTAGAGCCTATATTTTCTTATCTAGAGAATGAAATGAATTGCAGCTTATAAATTCCTCATAGGAATACATAATCACTTCAAATATAGCATACACTCAATAAATCATGACTGCTGTTTTTGGAGGCCAGAAAACATTTCTTGAGTATTTATAGAAATAGAATTATACAATTTTTTTGTTTGTGTTAAAGAAGCAGACCATTTGATTCCTAGAACAGCAGCATTTGGCTATTGCTAGGCCGTGAGTCATTAGGGATTTACTAACAAATGAAAGATAAATTCATCTGAAATTTGTGTGCAATTTTATTCATAATCCACAGGAATAGTTACTCCTAGTTTGACAGTATGATTTAATGATTCTTTCCACTTTCACTTGCTACCTCATACCATATACAGAAGCATATATGTATACTTCATTCTTAGGAATATTACTGCAGGTTGGCCTTCTTCTCACCTAAATTCCAGCAAGTTTGAGATTTTCTTTAGATTTCTCTGGTATCCTCTGCCTTTGTTCAGAACTTCATTAGGTTTCATGTGGAGTGGTCTTACAACCCACTAACCAGTTTCTTTGCCTCCACACTTCCCCTGTCTTAGTGTGTCCTTTGCTGTATAGTTAGAGTGAGCTTGCTAAAAATAGGGATCTTCTTATTTTATTATGTGGCTTTTGATATTTGAAACAATTATCCCAGTGAGTAATGAGATGCCCTGAGGGATGCTTGTTTTTAAAAAGAGGCATGTGAGAATTGAGCAGAGATAAATTGGCTTCAGTGCTTAAATAAGGTGTTTCTTTCCTCCGGAACCTAGTGTAAAAAGTTCCAAGACCATTTTATAGGAGGAAGAAATGAGGAAAAGCTAAGGACACATGAGGGGAGATAATTCTGGTGAGACTTTCCTCAGAAGATATCGTCATTTCTAAATAATCTGTGGACACTCTTGTTGGATAGATAATTGCAAAATACTCAGTGAGTAAAATAATGAAAGAGGTGCAATGTAGAGATTCTTCCAAGTGTGTAAAACAAGTTAGATAACAAATGACATGTTGTTAAACACTAGCATTGGGCAAGATGCTTTCTAAATGCATTAAATACATTTAATCCACACAGCAATTTTACAAAGCAAATATTATTACTCCTATTATAAAGATGAGAACACTGAGGCTTTGAGATGCACAATTACTTGCTATAGAAAATCTTTCTATTAAATGTCAAACCAAAGTCTCTCTGAAACCATAGCCATTACATTTTTATTTGTCTTACCCATCCTCATGGTAGTAAAATCTTACCCCACAATAGCCTATAACCAATATTTATGCATATAACTTTTTATAATAGTTTTATTCCAATAGATTTTTACTGATTGTCTTTGACATATATGATATTTAATGTTTTTCTTCTCTCTAAGTTTTAATATTAAACAGATATTGCTTGCTATTTCTCTCTTGTATAACTGTTTTTAAAATGCAGACCAGTTCCTATAAACTGTGGGTAAGAGTAGAAGAGAAGATAATTAGAATTAGAAGAAAAGAAATTACAATTCTGGAATGTAAGGAAAGCTGCAAAAGAAATTAGAAATGATCTGGTTCAAAGACCTTCAAAATGGTGGCAGGCAGTTAAATATTTTCTATTGGCTTCATAAACAATTAATGTAATTAATTCTATAATACTCATATATGGACTAATATTTATCACCAAATCAAGTAATTTTACTTAAAGTTTAAATTTCTTAGAAACATTACTTTTATTTTTCATAATATGCAAATACATGATCTAAGCCATAAGCATAAATCCAATGAATTAAAAAACTGCATAACTGACTGTGAGCAGGTGCCCCCATTTCTTCTGTTAATGCCAATTTATTATTTGTTATGTGATCTTAGAAAATAAGATAAGGAGATATCTGACTGTAGGTTTCAAGACAACAGGACAAATTGTGTTCTATTTGCTAACAATTCTCCCTATCCTATCTACTACTTCACACAACAACACAGGAAGGAAACAAATAAAAACTTCTGCTGTAAACTTTGTGGATAGATCATTATAGATAATTAGGGTCCCACGGAAGCATAGTCTACATTAGACCAATTATATCATTTTTGAGCAAAATGAGGGCCATATGAGACATAATTTAAACTACAAAATGTTTTTACTGATGAAAATTAGCCCTACTGATTTTAATCCTTTTGTTATCTATCATGTCAAAATGATGCTTTGTGATACCACTTATGTAGGGCTCTTTGCTGGTAAAAAGGGATATGATTAACTTGCTCTGTGCCACTTACAAGCGCGCGCACACACACACACACACAAACTCAAAGAACATATTACTTCTTCATTTAAAAAAATCATGTACGTTTGTTCCCAGGGCAATTTAAAAATGATCAAAATCTGTAAAGAAGGATTTTAAAATTATCCTGTTTTCCTACTAATTTTAAGAGTAAATTTTTTAGAAAGGAAAGTGAATGGAAATTGGAACTGGCATTCAATTTCTGAGTAAAACCTGAAATGCACAGGCCATAAGAGATAAGATAGACAAGTGGAACCTCATTAAACTGACAAGATTCTGCAAAGCCGAAGAAACCATCAAGAGAGCAGAGAGACAGCCCACAGACTGGGAAAAAGTATTTGCCAACTCCATGTCTGACAAAGGCCTAACATCTTGGATCTACAAGGAACTCAAACGTGCTGAAAAGAAAAAAAAAAAAAACCCATTACAAAGTGGGCAAAAGATATGAACAGACACTTCTCAAAAAGAAGACATACAAGCGGTCAACAGACACATGAAGAAATGTTCAACCTCACTAATCATCAAGGAGATGCAAATTAAAACTACACTGAAATACCATCTAACTCCAGTCAGAATGCCATTATCAATAATTCAAAAAATAACAAATGCTGGAGAGGATATGGTGAGAAAGGGAAACTTCTACATTGTTGGTGAGAGTATAAACTAGTGCAGCCTCCATGGAAATCAGTGTGGTGATTCCTAAAAACTCTAAAAATCGACCTTCCATATGACCCCACAATCCCCCTACTGGGAATATACCCTGAAGACCTCAAATCACTCTATAAAAAAGATACCTGCACACGTATGTTTATCGCAGCATTGTTCACAATAGCAAGATCATGGAACCAACCATGCTGTCCATCAAAAGAGGACTGGATTAACAAAATGTGGTACATATACACAATGGAATATTATGCAGCCATAAAAAAGAACAAAATCATGAATTTCGCAGCAACCTGGATGGAACTAGGGTCTATAATACTGAGTGATCTCTCACAGAAAAAAGATCTGAGTATCACATGTTCTCACTCATAAGTGAACCTTGAACAACTTTTGTAATACTATAAGAAAAGGATTGGCAGTGGTGGGAAACTATGGGGGGGCAGGGAGGGAAAGGGAAGTGGGATTAATGGTAGTCGATATCTGTCTGGCGATGGGGGCACACCTCATCAACAAGGGTACCTGCACAATGTATATTTGTATACCTAACCCTTAACTGTATCCCACAATTTTAAAATAAAAAATATGTTAAAGAAAAAGAAAATAAAGGTTTTTAAATAGTAGGTTATTATTATATTAGTAGTCACCAGGTTTTTAATAAATTTGTCAGGAAATTTCAGCTTTATTCTATGATTTTAATGAATATTTTTACATATATTGAACAGTGTTTTTTGAAAGGGAAGTAATTCTACTTATAAAGATACAAAGACTATAAATCTATAAATCTCTCTACTTAATAATTAACCTTTTTAAAAGAGAAGATTCTTGTTAGTGACTTCCTTCTTCTATCAGATACCCAAAGAATCACTGCTAAGTCAATCCACTTTGTCTTTCCAAATTAAATTATCCTGTAGTGAGCCTGATAAAGATGATGTGGCTAGTTGGCAAAACATGATTTTATCTCACTAAGTTACATATTATTGAATTTAGTATCTTTCTTCTTATTATTTTCTTTTTTATTTCAAGATCCATGGTTTTAAATTGATTAACCACCATTATTAAACTAATATATATGTAAATAAGAATAGATTTTCCTCTGAGAGATAATACTTTACATTTTCAAAGAAAAAGTACTATCTTATTCAGATACATTTGAGATAACTTAAAGATATTTAGCCTACATGGTGCAGGAAGTCAGAAAGGTGCTTGTATTTTACATGTTATGAGAAAGAGCTGGTATAAAGAAGGCAGTAGAATAGGGAACCATGGTATAATGAGGAAAGTGACGTGGGAGGAGAGGAGGCTTGGAGCCTAGGAAACTTTTTAACTGTCAGTTAGTGACATTCTCCAGAAACACCCTTTCCATTAAAAAGGTCTGCCACAACTGATATAATTGGGTTAATTAAATGACATTAATTACATTAAGGCATTATTAATTGCCTAATTCAAAACAATGACAGCTTTAAGTGAGGCAGATTATCTTATACATAAAAGCCAATCCAGGACCATGATACATATTAAAGAGCAAGGCATTCTCTGGGCTATGACAAAACACATGTTTTCTGGAGTGAAGGATACATGTGTGATTCTGGAGAGTAAGGCCCATAACTTAGGCTATGACTTACCAAGAGCCAAGTTTATGTGAAATTGAGTCTATTATATTGGACCATGTCTCCTTTGGCAACGACATGAGTCATTACATCTTAGAATCTAATAAACTGTGATGGATTTCCCAATTGAATTACATTGTTTAGCAGACAGGATTGATTACCACAGTCAATATTTGAAAGAGGGCTTATCATCTTTTTTTTTTTTCTAGATCAGAGGAAGTACATACAAAGAGCAAGTGATGAAGTGGGTTTTTAGATTCAGAATCATGTGAATCTATGGGACAGGATAATATCAAACATCAGAGAGCCACGGCAAGATATCAAAGCCAAAGGCATAGAGTGTAACTGAATCAATAAAGATAGCATTTGCTTAATTCCTTCTTTATATATTAATAGAGGCAAGAAAGCAACCAGAGATTAAGGTGGTAATTTCAAGATTAGAACTTTTGGAAGTTGGCATCAAAGGACCAAGAAGCATATGAAATCAATCCAGATGTTTTTCTGTGAAAAGTGTTTCATGTGGCCTGATTTTAAAGAAGTGAAGAAGTCTGTCAGCTGTTCTCTAAGATGTTAGAGGGTGAGGAGATTGTTGAAGGAAAAATACATAGTTATGCCTTGCTGGGTAAGGAATCCTTAGTCTGCTTTTCTTCACTAGTCTCTTTTACTGAGGCTCTCAGGACCCATTATGCTGGGCATATCAGGCTTGCCTTCTTGGGACTGAGGATAGAATCACCTGGTCTAAAGGATCCAATTGAAATACTTGAGTTAATATATAGGTAATTTGGAGTTCTACTCAGGTATTCATGTTGTCATCCCTGAGCCCCATATACATGTCTGTATTGGAGATTCTGTTCTGGCATATTCCCTAGCAAGCTGTAGCAAGAAGACTCCTGAGCCAACTTGAGCAGCTTCAATGCAGGATTCACTATGCCTATTGGAAATAGAAAACAAAGAAAAGGATCCCGTCTTATATTACATTTAAAAAAGTCTTGGTGTGCTTTAATGTATGCATTTACTCAATAAGTTTCTGTTTTCTATCATACTAGAGTTTATTAGAAAATTGTCTGTACTAACTCCAAGTCATCTATGTGTTGATTTCAAGGTTTTAGACGGGCTGTTCTATGCTCAGTTCCAGCAAGACAATTCTGTTATACTCAGTAAAATGATCCCAGTAGCCTCTGGAAAACAGACTCAGTGAACCATGAACTCTTAGGAAGTAGGGGCCATGCATATTCTCAGCTTTTCACAGTGCTTGAGATATGTCAAGTTTTCAGTAAGTATGTCTTAAATTGAAATAAGTGGAACTTGTTTAAAACCACCAAAATTAGTGAAATTAAAACAAATAACTAACCTCAAAGTTAAATGTATTTGGTCTGTCATTAATAAATGTACTGGTTCTTAATAAATGTACCGATTCTTTTTTATCAATACTTTTACCTTAAGTGGAGGCTCTTCATTTTACATAAATACTGCTATAGGTAATTATAAAACTCCTGCATAAGACAAAAAAAATATTATATTAACACAGGTACCACTTCTTATTTAGCTTTGTAATCTCAGAAAATATGCATAACTGCATCAGAAAGTATAACTAAAGATTTGCTGAGTTAATTATCCGGTATGTTACACATGTATTTCTATAAATGTTGAATAAAACCCAATGATGTCATATTTAAAAACTTCTCTGTATTTTTCCACTAACTAAAATTCTTTTCTTTGTCAAATGGTCATAATCCTTAATATGGAAGTACATTTTGAGATATGCAAAGGGAGACGTCCCAAAACAAAAATTTATTTATAAAAATTCTTTGTA
Source organism: Carlito syrichta (assembly GCF_000164805.1). NCBI lineage: Eukaryota > Metazoa > Chordata > Mammalia > Primates > Tarsiidae > Carlito > Carlito syrichta. The sequence goes on from NW_007246816.1 coordinate 140,543, forward strand.
TTTCTTCTTTCTTCTTTTTTTTGAAAGCTGGATTTATTGAGAGAACAGAAAATCTCCCAGAGCAGGAGGGGACCCAAATGGGTTGCCTATTTATTCTTGTGTTTAAAATTCAGTCACCTTCAAAGTACTCTCCATTTGATGCAATACACCTATCAAGATGCTTTTTCCACTGCTCAAAACAGTTTTTGAGCTCCTCAATTCTGATATCTTTTAGTGATCCTGCTGGTTTTTGTTTAATCTCTTTCACATTGGCAAAAGAGTTCCCTTTTAGGACTTTCTTTATACAGGGAAACAAACAAAAAGTCATTCTGGGTGAGATTAAGTGAATGTAGGGGTTTTGGGGGGTCATCCCATTTTTGGTCAAAAACTGCTGAACACTCAGCACAGTGTAGACAGGCAGTTTATGTAGATCACCCATCATGAAATGGGCAAACACGTTAAAAGATGCTACCCCCAAAATTTACTAAAGCTGATTGCAGCCTATCACAGCAATGCTAGCTAGTACACTGATGACAATGGGTTCCTAAAACACTTACCTAATGTTTGAAGCCTGTGCCTCAAAGGACTTGTCCTCCAAAAAATAGTTTCACTTCTTGGGGGGATTGCCCTTTGTGTTTGCATGGCCCACAGTAAAGAAATTGATTTGTTGATAAAGGGACAAAACACCTAAACAAATAGTAAATTCTCAAAAATAGGACTCAGAACTTGGAATTATAATCACTTATATTTTTCAAAAATATACAAAGCATAATAAAAGCGGATCTACTGAAAGAAAATGGTAAATCAGAAAAACACTGTTTCTCACATTTAGGAAAACAACAGATATATAGTCCATATGTTTTCGATTCCTAAAATTTACAGGTAGATAATGAAGACATGATCTCTTTTGTCTCTATATTTTAATTTGAATCCCCCTGTGTTGCTGAATTAATCTTTCTTTCTTTCTTTCTTTCTTTTTTTGAGTTGGAGTCTCGCTCTGTTGCCCAGACTGGAGTGCAGTGGCCGCTCCCGGCCACCGCAGCCTCGACCTGCCAGGATCCAGTGATCCTTCCGCCTCAGCCTCCCAAGTAGCTGGAATCACAGGCACACGCTACCACGCCCAGCTAATTTTTTTTTTTTTTTTTGATTTATTGTAGAGATGAAATCTCGCCTGTCCAGGCAGGTCTCGAACCCGCGGGATCAGGCAATCCACTCACCTCAGCCTCCCAAAGGCACGGGATTACAGGCTGAGCCACCGAGCCCGGCTTGAATTAATCTTTCATATCACATCCACTTTTCCTTTGACTTTCTTCTTTATTAAGTTTACAGCTTCTTCAAGTTTGTTACCATTATATTTTCACTAACACAAATATGAATAGAACCAATCTTTGACTTAGTTGAAGTCTTTCCTTCTTTTTTCTAAAGAATTTATTAGTATTATAAACCAGGGATACTCAACTTTTTTTCCAATAATGGCAATAAAATAATTATTTTTTGCTTTGAAAGTCAAAAGGTTTCCATTTCAATTAAACTCTGGTGTTTCCTGAATGCAGAGGTTGACATCATATAAAGGAATGAACATGGATGTAGTCCCATTAAACTTTATCTATGGATGCATACATGTGAATTGTGCATATTTTTTATGTAGCACACCATATATACTTTTTAGTTTTCACAAGTTATATTTTTATTTAATATTTTATTTTAAAGATGTGTGATACAATTCAGGATGAGATATACAAATGGACATGATGCAGCTAAAGTTGGGCCTCCCTTCTGTCCCCACTATTCCTGGTTTCAGATCAGGTACACTTATTGACGTTGCGTTCCCACCCCACCTCTGCAGCATCCCACTACTGCCAAGTCCTTTCTTATCGTATTTTGGTAAATGTTCAGGGTCTGCTCAAGAGTGATAACATACGCTACTCTTCCTTTGTTTCTGTGATAGATCCCTGAGTTCTATAGACTCTGAATCCACCCAAGTTGCTGTGAAGTCCATATGTTTATCCTTCTTTTATGGCTTCATAGTATTCCATCAGGTTTATGTACCACATTTTTTTTAATCCATTCCAGTTTTGGAGGGCAGCACAGTTTGTTCTATGTTTTTGCTAATGTGAATAGTGCTGCAGTGAATATGCACGTGCAGGTATCTTTTTTGTAGAACGATGTGAGTTCCTCCAGGAATATTAGCAGTAGAGGATTTGCTGGGTCATATGTAATGTCAATTTCTAGATGTTTTAGAAAATGCCACACTGTTTTCCATGGAAGTTGAACTAGGTTGCATTGCTACCAGCAGTGTAGAAGTGTTACCTTTTTCCCACATCCTTGCCAGCATCTGTTGTTGTTTGTTTAATTAATGATGACCTTTCTTACTAGGGTTATGTGGTATCTCAATATGGTTTTGACTTGCATTTCTCTGATGGATTAGTGAGACTGAGCACTTTTTCATGTGTCTGTTAGCTGCTCATATATCTTCTTTTGAGAAGTGCCTATTCACGTCTTTTGCCCACTTTTTAATGGGGCTGTTTGTTTTTTTTCCTTTTGGCACATTTAAGTTCCTTCTAAATTTTGCTGTTAGGCCTTTGTCAGCCATCTAGCTGGCAAATACTTTTTTCCCGTTCTGTAGGCTGTCTCCACACTCTCTTGATGGTTTCTTTTGCTTTGCAGAAGCTTTTCAGTTAAATGAGGTCTCACTTGTCTATCTTATCTCTTATGGCATGGACATCTCGGGTTTTGATCAGGTATTGGTTGCTTACTCTGATTTCTGGAAAGGTGTCTCCTGCATTTTCTAAAATTCTTAGTGTTTGAGATTTTACATTTAGGTCTTTGATCCATTTAGAGTTGGTTTTTATGTATGGTGATAGGTAGGGGTCCCGCTTCAATTTTCTGCATGTGGTTAATCAGCTTTCCCAGAATCATTTACTGAACATGTTCACCTCTCCTCAGTGGTTGCTGGTGGAGACTGTCAAAAATGAGTTAGTTGAGAAATTGAAGTTTTACTTCTGTAATCTTTATCCTGTTCCATTGGTCCCTATGCCTGTTCTTGTACCAATATCAGACTGATTTGATTATTGTATTCTTATAGAAAAGTGTAGTCTGGAAATGTGATACTTCTCACTTTGTTTCTTTTACTAAGGATTGTTTTAGCTATTTGTGGTTATGTTTCCCTATGAATTCCTGTATTGTCATTTCTACATCTGAAAAGAATGATGTTGGTAATTTAATGAGTATTGCATTGACTCTGTAGGTTGCCTTTGGTAGAATGGACAGCTTAATAATGTTGATTCTTCCTATCCATGAGCACAAAATATTTTTTTATTTGTTTGTGTTTTCTTGGATTTCTCTGAGAAGCATTTTATAGTTTTCATTGTAAAGGTCTTTTACTTCTCTGGTTAGGATGATGCTGAGACATTTCACTCTTTTTTTTTTTTTGGCTATTGTGAATGGAATTATGCTTTTTATTTGGTTCTCTGTTAGTTGTTGATGTACAAGAATGCAACTTTCTTTACACATTTATTTTGTGTCCCAAGACTTTGCCAAAGTCCTTTATCAGTTCAAGGAGGTTTTTGATGGATTCTCTTGGATTTTTGAGTTATAGGATCATAATATCAACAAAGAGTGATAACATCCTCTTTTCCTATTTGGATACCCTTAAATAATTTTTTTTTTTTTTTGTCTAATTGTTCTTGCTTGGACTTCTAACACTGTTGAACAGAAGGAGTGAGAGAGGTCAGCCTTTTTTTGATCTAGTTTTCAGGGAAAATGCTTCCAGTTTCTGTTCATTTAGCAATATGCTGCCTGTGGGTTTATCATAGATGGGTCATACTAATTTGAGGAATGTTCCTTCTATGCCTAGGTGTTTGAAGGTTTTTATCAAGAAGGGATGCTGGTTTTTATTAAATGCCTTTTCTGCATCAAATGAAATAATCATGTGGTTCTTGTTATTACATCTGTTAATGTTTATGGTCGTGCAAATGTTGAACCATCCCTGCCACCCAGGACTGAAGCCCACTTGGTTATGTTGAATGATTTTTTATACGTGTTGTTGGATCAAATTTGCTAGAATCTTGTTGGGAATTTTTGCTTGTATTTTCATCAGTGAAATTGGCTTGCAATTTTCTTTCTTTGTTGTAGCTTTAACCAGTTTGGGTATCAATGTGATCTTAGCCTAATAAAATGATCTGAGGAGAGTTCCATCATTCTTGATTGCCTGGAATGCTTTCAATAGGACTGATATCAGCTCCTCCTTGTATGTTTTATAGAATTGCTCTGGAAAGTCATCAGGTCCAGGATTTTTTTTGTTTTTGTATGTAGTTTTTTTGTCATTGTTGTTGATGAAATCAATTTCCTGGGTTGTTATTGATATATTTAGGGTCTCAAGTTCTTGCTTCAACCTTGGGAGGTTGTGTGATGTCAGAAGTCATCAATTTCATTTAGGTCTTTGAGTTTGTTTCCATACAGGTGTGCACACTAATCTCTGATAATCTTTTGTATTTTGGGGGGTCATTTGCGACTTGATCTTTTGCATTTCTGATTGTGTGCATTTGGGCTTTTTCTCTGTTTTCCTTGATCAATTTGGCTAGGGGTCCATTATCCTTGTTCATCCCTTCAAAAAACCAGCTTTTTGTTTCATCTATTTTTTTACTATGTTACTTTGTTTTCTATGTTCTGTATTTGGGCTTTTACTTTGGTGATTTGGATTCCTCTTCTGAAGTTTGGATTTTGGTGGTTTTGTTTTTCCAGCTCCCTTAATTGATTTGTTGGGCTTTTAACTTGTGATCTTTCCATCTTCTTGATGTGTGTTTACAGAGATATGAATTCCACTTTTAGTACTGCTTTCAAGGCATCAAAGATGTTTTAGTAAGATGTTTCTTCATTTTCATTCATTTCCAGGAATCTTTTAATTTCTGTGTTAGTTCAGGAGTTGTTCGACATTATACTGTTTAGTGTCCATGTCTTTGTGTGTTTGGGGGTAATTTTGTTGGTGTTAATATTTATTTTTATTCTACTATGCTCTGAGAAGGTGCATGATGGAATTTCTATCTTATGAAATGTATTTATGCTTGATTTAAGGCTGAGGATGTGGTGGATCTTGGAGTACTTTCCATGCAGTAATGAGTAGAAAGTATACTCTGTTGTTGTTGAGTGGAGTGTTCTGTATGTAACTATTAAGTCTTTGGTTAATTTTCTGGCTGACCTTGCTGATTTTATTCCTTGATTATCTTTCTAGGGTTGTTGGTAGGGCATTTAAGTCCCCGGCTCTGATAGTGTTAGAGTAAATAACTTTTTTTAGTTGACTTAGTAGCTGCTTTATAAAAACTCGTAGTCTTGTGTTGGGTGCATATATGTTTAAGATGAAAATTTGTTGTTGATGGATTGAAACTTTTATCACTATGTAATGTCCTTCTGTATCTTTTTCAATGTTTGATAGCTTAAAATTTGTTTTGTTTGATATTAAGATCATGACTCCTGCCTTTTTGTGTTCTGTTCACCTGAAAATTTGTTTTCCATTTTCTAAATTTGAGTCTGTTAGAGTCCTTTGTATTGAGATATGTTTCTGAGAGGCAGAAAATTTTAATTTTTATCCAGCTTTTCATTCCATGTCCTTTCATTGGTGCATTTCGTCTATTCACATTCAGGCTGATTATTGAGATGTGAGAACTTATCTCTGTCATGAGGCTCTTAAAAAGTTATTTGTTGTTGTTGCTTCTGCTGTCTGTTTATTTGTTTGTGGGGTTTCCTTTGATTTTGGGGGTTGATATATGTGTGTTTTTGGTTTTGCAGTCATGATGCAGGCTGTGTTGATTCGCTGTTTTCCTGTATTCTTGGGAAAAGAGTGGTTTTTTTTCTTTCTTTCTTATGTGTGCAAAACCTTTTAAAGTGTAAAACCTATAGAGCTGGTATGGAAGTAGCATAATTCTCAGTGATTAAAGGTCTGGGAAGAGCCAGGCTTGGTGGCTCAGCCTGTAATCCCGTGCCTTTGGGAGGCTGAGGTGAGTGGGTTGCCTGAGCCCACAGGTTCAAGACCCGCCTGGGCAGGCGAGACCTCATCTCTACAATAAAATCAAAAAAATCAGCCGGGCGTGCTAGCACGCACCTGTAATTCTGGCTACTCGGAAGGCTGAGGCGGAAGGATCGCCGGAGCCCAGCGGGTCGAGGCTTCGGTGGCCGGGAGTGGCCACTGCACTCCAGTCTGGGTGACAGAGCGAGACTCCAACTCAAAAAAAAAAAAAAAAAAAAAAGGTCTGGGAAGAATTTTAATTCTCTGTAACTGATAAAGATTATTTTAGCTGGGTAGGAAATTATTTGTTTGAATTGTTTATCCTTGAGAACTTTGAAGATTTGACTCCAGTCTCTTTCTAGCCTGTAGTGTTTCTGTAGATATGTCTGCTGCTATTCCAATTGGTCTTCCCCAGTAGGTAGTTTGCCATTTCTCTCTTGCTGCCTTTAGGATTTTTTCTTTTAAACTTTCTTTGTGTAAGTGAATTACTATGTGTCTAGGAGTTTGTCTTCTCATTTGATGCCTTGCAGTGGTCCTCTCAATCTCTTGTGCTTGAATAGTCACGTTTCTGATAATATGAAGGAAGTTTTCTGTGATAACCTCATGGAGTGTTTGTTCCAAGGTGGTCTCTGTCTCCCTTTCTGTCTCAGAAATGCCAATCAGGCATAACTTCAGCCTCTTAATATAATTGCACATCTCTTGGAGGCTTGTTCCATGTTTTTAAGCTTCCTTTCTATGTTTTTAACAGTTAGGGTTAGTTCCATATTTCCATCTTCAAGCTCTGAGATTCTTTCTTTTGCTCGGTTAATAATGCTTTTCATGCTTGACAGCTTTGTTTTTGTTTTTTACTTTTTATTTTAATGATGTGGGCTACAATTCGGGATTAAGTAGATAAACACTCTTCAAGCACGTAAAATGTAGGCCTCTCTTTGGTCCCTATTTCTCCTGGTTTGAGGTAAGCTACGTTTATTGATGTTATGTTTACCCCCTTCCCTCCCCTAGCAGTGTCCTGCTATTGCCAAACCCTTTCTCATAAAGTTATAATAAATGTTCAGGGTCTGCTTATAAGTGAAACATGTGGTAATGTTCTTTGTTTCTATGATAGATCACTAAGTATGATAGACTCTAAATCAATCCAAGTTGCTAAAAGTCCATAATTTTGCCTTTCTTTATGGCCGTGTAATATTTTATTGTGTATCTGTACCACAATTTTTTTAATGCAGTCCACTTTCAATGGATAGCACAGTTGGTTCCCTGGTTTTGCTATCATGAGTAATGCTTCAATAAACCTGCATTTGAGGTATACTTTTTATAGAATGATTTCAGTTCCTTTAGATATAGTCTCAGAAGGGGGATTGCTGGGTCATAAGGAAGGTCAGTTTTTAGATCTTTTAGGAATCACTACACTGTTTTCCACAAAGGTTGTATTAGTTTACACTCCTACCTTGCCTTAGCTGTTGTATTATTTCTACACTTCTGCAATGTAGATGAAGTCTCTTTTCCCTTAATGTTCTTCAGCGTCTGTTGTTAAGTTATTGATGATGGCCATCCTGACTAGAGTTAGATGATATCTCTGTGTGGTTTTAATTTGCATTTCTTTATGATTAATGAGGTTAGGAATTTTTCATGTATCTGTTGGTTGCTCGTATGTCTTCTTTTGAGAAGTATCTATCCATATCTTTTGCCCACTTTTTAATGGGACTATTTACTTTTTTTTGTTTCCTTTGGCACATTTGAGTTCCTTGTAGATCCTATTTGTTAGGTCTTTGTCAGATATACTGTTGGCAAATATTTTTTTTATCATGTGGGCTGTGTTCCCACTCTCTTGATGGTTTCTTTGCTTTAAAGAAGCTTTTTCAGTTTGATAAGGTCTCACTTGTCTATCTTCTCTTCTCTTATGGAATGGGCATCTGGAGTTCTGATCAGGAGTTGGTTGCCAATTTTAATTTCCATAAGGGTGTTTCCTGTGTTTTCTAAAAGCCTTATAGTTTGAGGTTTTTCATTTATGTCATTGGTCCATTTAGAGTTGGGTTTTGTGTATAGAGTGATAGGTAGGGGTCCTGTTTCAATCTTCTGCTTGTGATCAGCCAGTTTTCCCAGCATCATTTACTAAATAGGTTCTCTTCTCCCTAGAGATTATTGGTGGAGGCTTTTTCAAAGATGAGTTGGTTGAGAAATTGCATTTTGCTTCCAGAATCTCTATCCTGTTTCATTGGTCCATATGCCTGTTCTTGTACCAATACCAGACTCTTTTGATTATTGTAGCCTTATAATAAAGTTTAAACTTTGGACTTGTGAAGCCTCCCTTTTTGTTTCTTTTGCTGAGGATTGTTGTGGCTATTTGTGGTTGTTTATGTGTTCATATGAATTTCTGTATTTTCATTTCCAGCCCTGAGAAGAATGATGTTGGCAATTTAATGGGAATTGTGATGAATCCGTAGATTGTCTTTGGTGTGATGGTCATCTTAAAAATGTTGATTCGTTCAACCCATGAGCATGTAGTTTTTTTCATTTGTTTGTTTCTTCTTTAATTTTGTTGAGCAGTGTTTTGTAGTTTTTGCTGTAAAGATTCCTCACTTCTCTGTTTAGGAGATACCGAGGTATTTCAATATTTTTGTGGCTATTGCTGAATGTGGTTGTGTTTTTAATTTGGTTCTCTGCCTGTTTGTTCATGGTTAATAAGAATACAACTGTCCTTTCCACATTTATTTTGTACCCTGAGATTTTGCCAAAGTCCTTAATCAGCATGAGGAAGTTTTTGACAAATTCTCTTTGGGTTGCATGCTATAGAATCATATTGTCAGCAAAGAGGTATAACTTGACTTCCTATTTTCCTATTTGAGTATCCCTGATTTTATTCTCTTGTATGATTGCTGTAGTAGGGGATTTTCTTGGAGGACCTCAAGGAATGTTATTCTAGGTTGCTTTCATTCTCCTTTTCTGCTTCAGGGATGCCGATTAGGCATACGTTTGGTCTCTTAATGTAAGCACACCTTTCTTGAAGGCTTTGTGCCATGTTTTTCAGCTTCCTTTCTGTGCTTTTAACATATTGGTTTAGTTCCATATTTTTGTCTTCGTGCTCTGAGATTCTTTTTTTTTTTGAGTTGGAGTCTCGTTCCGTCACCCAGACTGGAGTGCAGTGGCTGTTCCCCACCACCGCAGCCTCGACCTGCTGGGCTCTGGCGATCCTTCCACCTCAGCCTTCCAAGTAGCCAGAACTATAGGTGTTCGTTACCATGCCCGACTAATTTTTGATTTATTGTAGAGATGAGGTCTCACCAAGTTGCCTAGGCAGGTCTTGAACCCGCGGGCTCAGGCAATCCACTCACCTCAGCCTCCCAAAGGCATGGGATAATAGGCTGAGACACCAAGCCCGGTTGGCTCTGAGATTCTTTCTTCTGCTTGGTTAATTCTACTTTCCCTGCTTGTCAGTTTGATATTTATTTTGTTTAATGTATTCTTTATTGCCATCATCTCAGTTATTAGCTTGTTCTTACTTCTTGCCTTCTTGTCTTTCTTCACTTCTATGCCTTCTTTCCATCAATACCTTGATGTCTAGATTTGTGGTTTGAGGCTAGTCATTCTGGGGGCTCTTCAATGTTTGAGTTCTGAAGTCTGTATTCTCAGGCGCTGTCTTTCCAGAGGTCTGGGGGCGGGGCAGATGTGTTCTTCCACTGATTCTTCCTCATTTGTGAGGGAATTTCTCACTGCTTTTCCCCTCTCTTTAATTCTGTTGCTCAGTGAGAGAGGAGATAGCTTTCACTTTTGTTTACTCAACCCTCTATTCTTTCTTATGTGAAGCCTCTGGATTTGTTCAATTTTGAGGCTGGGCTGGGGGTCAGGGACTGTACTTTTATCAGTTTTGAGATTTGATTGAAATTTAATGGGGGAGCTACGGTCCAGTGTCCACTGACTGGTATGTGGGCCCCCTAGAACCCACTCCCTACCACCTTACCATGCATCCAAGTTGTGTGATCATATGTATACCCCCCGAAACAAAAATGAGATAAGAGAAAGAAAAAGAGCACAGAAAGAAGGAAGGGAGAATGAAGGAATATGAAGAGAAAGAAAGAAAGGAGAAGAAAAGAAGTTGAGGAAAAAGGAGGAGAAAAACAATCAGGTAAGCAAACTAACAGATAAACAAACAAATAAAAAAACAAACAAACAAAAAAAATCCAGAAAACATACAAACAAAAAAGATGATATACTTCTTCTCAAAAATACACATACACAAACAAAAAGCAAAAACATAAAAAAAAACCAAAAAAAAAAAACAAAAACAAAACAAAACAAAAGGAGGAAGAGAAAGGGACCAACAAAGTCAGAAGACACATGCAGAAATATATGTATGGAAAGAATGGGGAAGGGGGTAGGAAACCTGTCATTCTGGAGGCTCATCATTGTTTGAATTCCAAAGTCTATATTCTCAGGAGCTGTCTTTCCAGGGTTATGGGGAGTTCCTGTGTTCTTCTGTTGATTCTTCTTCATGTGATGGATTTGCCCCCCTTATTTTCCCCTCTTCAATTATGTTGCTCACTGATGGGGTGTTAGCAATCACTTAAGTTTTCTTAATCCTCTATTATTCCTTATGTATATCCTATGGATTTGTTCAGTTTTGAAGTCAGACTGGTGGTGGGTGGCTGTGTGGTTTTTTTCAGGTTTTAGATTTGCTTAAGCTGTAAATGGGGTAGCTATGGTTCAGAAGTTATCTTCAGATAATAGTATCTGTTGACTGGTGTGTGGGCCCCCTGGAACTCACTTCCCACCATCTTACAATCTGTCCATGTGTTGGGAGTGTATGTATGTCCCCTAAAACCAAAATGAGACAAGAAAAAGAAAATGAACAGAGAAAGGAAGAAGAGAGACAAAAGGAAGATGAAGAGAAAGAAGGAGGAGAAGGAAAACAAACCGGCACACAAATGAACAAATAAACAAATGAACAAACAAGAAATTAAAGATACACTCTCCTTCAAATATATCAATATGAAAAGAAAAGGAGGGAGAAAAAGGGGCCAACCAAATCAGAAGACAGTCACAGAAAGATATATGTGGAAAGAGCAGAAAAAAAAAATTGAGCTCTATCTTGTGACTATTTCTGGAACTTTAGGTTCTCTTCCCTTTTTACTCAGCACTCCTGTTTGGGTCGCGGTAGGGAGTGGGCTACCATCTCTCATCTCTCTCCTCTGCTCTCAGTTCATAGGCCAATTGGGCTGGTCTCCACATGGGTCAGATGCCACATGGACTTCTAGGGGAAGGGGAGTGACTCAGATCAGGACTCACCCCAACTTGGCCACTGCAAGTTCTTCCACTCTGCCTACACGCATTTGTGGGTGATCCAGTGTGGGGTGTGGGGCATTTGTCTCTCTGGTATTGTGCACCCAGTGTATCCTCCCTGGGCAAACAGTGGTCAATACCCCAGGGGTGTGGGGATCACCCCTCAGTCTCAGGCTGCAGACTGCCCAGAATTGGGTGAACTAGAACAGGTCTCTTCCTAGTTTCAGGGCAGAGAAAATGACATAAGCCATCATCTTATCCTCCGTTGGGGCTCAGTTCCAGATCTCCTTCCTGTGTCTTCTCCATGGTCCCTGCTATCAGTGCCCAGCCTACTGCTGCAGGGGGTGGTGTAAGCCAGGCACTGTTGCCAAGAAGCTGCTGATCTCTTCTGCCTTCTCCCAGGAGATACCTTGAAAACGGCAGATGCCCTGGAAATGGCCAATATTCCTGCTCATTGGAACCAAATTCGGAGCAGTGGTAAGTTGCAGCCATTCCTGCAGGGGAGTCCTGGCTGCTTAATTGTGTGTCTCCCCTCAGTTGGACATCTGCTCACTCACTTGCACACATACAGGCATATGAATTCAATCCTTATGTCCTCTCACCCATGTAGAGACTCACATACTCCAACAAGTTTTGTTGCCATCTTGCCTGCCCCTTTACATAGGTTTCTTAAGAAGAAACTGTTGCTGCAATGCGTGGTCTAAGAGGCTTCCACGGCCTTCATATCGAGTAAAGTAAGGGACTTCTGAGAGATGTCAACAAATGTTAAAGGATATCTGTAAGACATTTAGAATTGGTGCCTAAAATTAAAGCATCTTGTGCAAGCTGAAGAGAGATGACTGTGCAGGGGATTCACCATACTTCCACAACCCTGGGCTCCAGCATATATGTACCTATCCTAGGCTATTAGCTAAGCCAAGTCAAAGAGAGAACAGCATAGAGTGATCTTAGGTCCTCTCCAAAGAGCCATCCAAGAGGGTCTAGAAAACCTGAAGACAAGAATTTGAGGAGGAATGCTTAGGGATAAGAAAGAGGTAAATAAAGATGCATTAGTTCAGCTCAAGGAAATTATTGGAGAACCCAGCAAAGAAAATCTTGAAAGAATCCACAGAATTGCCAAACAAATATCAATTTTAATAATGTATAACCAGAGCCACCCTACCAAGTAAAGCAGCTTCCGTTATATTATTTGTTGTTTCTCTCCCAGATTACAACTAAACAATTCTAAAGAACAACTAGAGGGTAGAAGAGGAATTGAGGGGAGAGAGAGAATTATTTGAGAGAGAACAGATATGCTCCTGTAATGGCAGACTTCAGGCAACCACAGCTATAGGAAAGGAAGAGTGTGAGATATTATTCTGGAATGAATATGTGAGTGAAGCATTTATTTCCTTCAAATATAGATTGTAACTGCTGAAAACTGATTTTTTCTTTTGCTTGAACAAGGACTATAAGATTATGCAATTACATACAAATGAGATTGAAAAACATGTGTGGGATCTGTTTGACTTTTCTTCTTGGAAGCCAAAAGATTATTCTCCTGTAACCCAATTTAAAGTAATGGTGGGAGAAAAATAAAAGTTGTGTTTTGTTATGTTTTAGAAATCATAAGTGACATCATTGTGAGAGGAGGAAGGGTGAATATATAGGAAGGAAAAAATGAGGAAAAGGAGGAAAGGAAAGCATATTGATTAATTTTCCTATTTTCTTATTATACCAGAGAATTGACTGGGCCAAAGTCTCAGAATTCATCTGTGAAACCTATTCTATATTCTATTGTAGATTCCATATGTGTGATATCTATTTTTTTTTTTGAGTTGGAGTCTCACTCTGTTGCCCAGACTGAAGTGCTGTGGCCGCTCCCGGCCACCGCAGCCTCAACCCACTGGACTCCGGTGATCCTTCCACCTCGGCCTTCCAAGTAGCCGGAATTACAGGCATGCGCTACCACGCCCAGCTGATTTTTTGATTTATTGTAGAGATGAGGTCTCGCCAAGTTGCCCAGGCGGGTCTCGAACCCGCGGGCTCAGGCAATCCACTCACCTCAGCCTTCCAAAGGTGCGGGATTACAGGCTGAGCCACCGAGCCTGGCTGATATCTATTTTATAATCGATTCTATATCCTGTATCTATTAGATCTGTTCTATATCTATGGTATCCAGGATAAAAGAAACATTTCCTTATTCTCTAATCTTATTTCTGTAATTCTTAATGTGTAAGGATTCAGACTTTCAATTTTTTCCATTGTTGCCTGTACTTCATAATTTTAAAACAATTTTTGCTTAAAATTCAGCTAAGCATCAATGAGCTATTAAATATAGTCTAAATGGATCAGAAACTAATTCTTCCAGCTGGCAACAAACCTAAATGTACCAAATTAATAACTCAGTTCTTCCTAGGAATTTATGGTACATTAACAACAACAAACATGCTTATAAAAAATGTTATTTGAAGGTATTGGAGAATTATTCCAATGTGCACTGTTGTAATTTTAATTATGAATTAAAATAATAATATCTCGTCTGGAGGGTAAAAGACTCTGTTCTGAGACTCCTTTTATGATTACAATCTAACTTTAACACTTTCCTCACAGAGTCAAAACAGAAGAAAGAACACAACAGTTTATCAATAATAAGCCAGGAGATAAAGTATAAGAAATACACAGAGTTAAATAAACATATATATAATTACCAATAGATAAATTTATTAAGAAAGAACTTTGTATCCATAACTCGAGATTTAAGTTAGCATATTGAGAAAGAAATTTGAGGTGACAGGTGGCCTGATATGTCAAAAACTGCTGATCATTCAAGTTTTATTAAGTTACTATATTATTCCTTGTGCTGAACCAGGGCACTGAGAAAGAAACAAAAAAATATGATGTTTCTTATTGCTAAGGAGCACATAAGAGAGTTGGAAAAAAAATAAAGCTATATTGTTGAGCTAAATGAAATGTCTGACTGTGTGGAAATTAAATAAAATGCCATAGAAATTTTTGAAATGATGTAAACCAGTAAAAAGGCCAAAGAAGATTGGAATAATCAAAGAGAATCTTTCATATTATACTTAGAAATTCTACAGTATCTGATGTGGCCAATAGCCCATATCCATCCCTAATCTCCTACGGAACACATAGTAAACCTTGTGAACCTGAATTTCACAAATATTAGCCAGTCATTTTTTTACACGTACACATGCATTTGTCTGTGTATATATAACTTACATATAATATATTATATATAATATATCTCTAATATATATATTTTATATAGGTAAATAGTTAGATTACAACCTCTGCAAATTACCACATAGAGACATCTAATGCAAGTAAGCTTTAGACAGTACTTTCTTTTTTTTTTTGAGTTGGAGTCTCACTCTGTCGCCCAGACTGGAGTGCAGTGGCTACTCCCGGCCACTGCAGTCTCGACCTGCTGGGCTCCAGCGATCCTTCCGCCTCAGCCTTCTGAGTAGCGGGAATTACAGGCATGCGCTACCACACCCAGCTGATTTTTCAATTTATTGTAGAGATGAGGTCTCACCAAGTTGTCCAGGCGGTTCTCGAACCTGCGGGCTCAGGCAATCCACTCACCTCGGCCTCCCAGAGCACGGAATTATAGGCTGAGCCACCAAGTCCAGCTACACGGTACTTTCTAAGTGCCAGCTGTAGTAACTGATAATTTAACTTGCAACTTCTACCTAACCCAGTGTTGAAGCAGTATGTGATAAACTCATTCCTCATCTCCCCCATGAAATTAATCTTTATGCCTAAATTATCAAGAGATTCTAGATGCCATTTTTTTCTGAATCTTCATTTCTAACTCACAGGGTATTGAAGTGAGGGCAAAAAAGTAGACCCAAAAGGGTTTTATTACTTTAATACCTGCTATACACGTGTGCAAAAGCATAGTGAAGAAATAAACACGATCATATGTCTGATTCGTCTGCTAATTCATAAAAATAGTTCCATGTGCATGGAATGCTTTACCACATTAGATGGATTGTTCCTGTTAATCAACAAAAGGGGGTTCTCATAGTTATTAATTTCATGGCATGGATAAGGAAACTAGCATTTCATAAACAATACATAGAACACAAATACACAGAAAACAGTGACGGTGCTGGGGTTTGAATGAAAGTGTCCTGTGTCCCATGATGGATACTTTGCTGAGGATAGGAACATAGATGTATGAGAATAGTGTATTTCTCCTTTCTTGAGATGCTTGGAATTTAGAAGGGGAGACACACCTGTAAATGAACAATTATAGAATAAACAGTGTGATAGAAGCCCAGAGAAAAGAGAATTTAATTCTACAGGTTTCTCAAAACTTTTTCTCATGTGCAAGTGACATTTTTATGTCTTGAAAGGATTTTACAAAATCTTTTAAAAAAAACAGTGTTTCCAATAAAAGGGGAAGAAGTAGAGCCAAGTTTCATAGGCTAGGAGGATCAAGACAAGCTTGTGAGTGACAGGTTTCCATGTGGGTCAGAAAATATGGCCAGGTGAGAAACTCTGAGGAGATGCTGCAGAGTCAGGAAGTACAACCTTGGGAGCAACTCCGAGGAAGAGTGTTCAACTATTTTTATGAAGTAGCAGAATTGGGCACATGGTCTTTATTTCAGCACTATCCTTTTGCACACATGCACAGCAGGTGTCAAAGCAATAAAGCCCTTTCATGTCTACTCTTTCTTTTTACCTTCACCCCAGTACTGTGTGGTTTTAAAAGTAGGCATTCAGAAAAAAACAGTATCTCTAAACTGTAGAAAACCAGTTAAAGAGAAATGATTAGACTTTTTTTTTGTGATTATCATTTGGCTTCCATTTGTAGCACAACATATTTACTTCCAAAGGTTTTCAAGTTGAGGTAGTGAAACCAGCATTATATTTTCAGTGAATAGAGCAAGATGAGTCTCTGTGTCCTTGTCAGCTATGTGAACTTGAGCCCAATAATTATGTTTTTGGTTTTTTTTTTTTGAGTTGGAGTCTCACTCTGTCGCCCAGACTGGAGTGCAGTGGCCGCTCCCGGCCATCGCAGCCTCGACCTGCTGGGCTCTGGTGATCCTTCCGCCTCAGCCTTCCAGTAGCCGGAACTACAGGCGTGCACCACCATGCCCGACTGATTTTTTGATTTATTGTAAGATGAGGTCTTGCTGCCCAGGCAGATCTTGAACCCGCAGGCTCAGTCAATCCACTCACCTCTGCCTCCCAAAGGCATGGGATTACAGACTGAGCCACCAAGCCCGGCTCAATAATTATGTTTGAGGAAAAAAATAATTAGTGTCTTGTGCATGAGTGCTATAAACTTAGTTTGTTTCCTCCCAAATTTATATTTTGAAATCTTAACACCCAAAGTGATGGCATTGGGAGGTAGAGACTTTGGAAAGTGGCTAGATCATGAGGCTGGAGCTTGCATGAATGGGGATTAGTGCCCTTAAAAGGGATCTCATAGAGCTGCTTAGCTCTGTTTTCCATTATGCGAGGACTCAGTGAGAACACAGTTGTCTGAAACACACAAGATGGCCCTCACCTACATCCTACCATGCTGACACCCTGATCTCAGACTTTCAGCCTCCAGAACTTTGAGGAATACATTTCTGTTGTTCCCTGTATGGCATTTTGTTATTGTAGTCCAAACAGAATGAAATGATAAAGTCGTTGGGAGAACATAATCACATTAGGGGATAAATGGCAGGAAATAGTGGCAATTGCTCTTGAGTTTCAGCTTGAAAGTGAAGTTATCCTGTTTTTAAAAATCTGGAACAAATGATTCAGTCAGTCACTCAAATCAACCATCACTTCCACAGCCACCACTCATCTAGCTCTAAATCCTCCTTGCTTACTGGATCATTTTGTGTTGACACTTCAATAATTGGGAAGAAATAATCATTGCCTCTTAGTCGCTTAGGCAAGAGCTTTTCTTTAGGGCACGTGTTTGTAGTTGACACCTTTGTTCTGGTGCTAGCCTAATTCTGACTGACTTCTCCTTCCTGTTTGGTTCATCTTGCTGATATCTCAAATGTAACCCGTGTAGAGCAAGTGGACAGGAAATCAAAGTGAAATTGCTTTCAAGATATTAAGAAGGCAGTGGCAACATTTTGTGTAAATCTCAAGTAGACTTGTATGGATGTGCCTGAGGCACGTTAAGGAGACCAGAGCCAGTGGATACTTGGATGGTTGCTATCGTCCCTTTATGTTTGTCTCCTTCTACGATGTTTTAGCAGTATTTCTAAAATGGCTTTATTTTGTTTTCTTCCTTTATTCTCTCTGTGTGTGTATATATATATATATTTGTTTGTTTTTACTGTTAGGAAAATCTGCATATTTTTTTCTTAGCCATATGTTTTTTCAAGTCATTATTTGTACTTTTCACATCTTCAGTTATGCAAGACATGGAAAGGAAATCCTAACAAAGTCAAACAAAAGTGCAATTTTCCAAAGAGAAACAGGATTATCCTGCTTATTACAAAGTGGCATGTGAAAGGAAGCAAAAGATGCTTATTATGTAATTATGCACAAAGTTGACTAAACCATACATATATTTGTAAGTAAATGAAGGTATTAACAGTTATAAGAAATAGCTACTTTCTTGGATAGAATTATTCTTGTAAAGAGAAGAAATATAATAGATATAGAATATTAGACCATCAAAGATATGTCAGTGTGGTTTAGCCAATGAAGACAACATTCAGTGAGTCTATGCTGTGGTGAGCATCAGCAGAGTTGGGAGTCCACATGATTTAAATCTACTTCTGGGAGAAGCTAAAAATAAAATGTTTTCTGCTAAGCAGAGTATGTCCTAAAGACAAAGCATGCTCCTAAAATGCACCATATACTCAGTTTCCTCATTGCCATGGGATATAGTGACATGTACCTCAAAGTGCCACTCTGTAGATTCAGGGAAAAACAGATATGTAATATGTTCAGAACATAATAAGTACTCTCTAAAAATTCATTCTCTCCACATTGCCATGCCAGAATTTTAGTACAATATATCTGTAGTCACAACATGGCTGACTAACCCTCTCAAAATATGGTTGAGTCAATGTGGTCTAATGGAAAGAGCACTTGATTCTATCACCTACGGTGTGACTAACTGTGTGAACTTGAACAAGTTTTACAGTCTCTCTTCCTTTCAGTTTCTTCATATTTAAAGGTGATTGGATGCTTACTCTGTCCCACCACAAGGATCAGCACCAAGGTAAGCGAGGCACCTGGTAGAGAATCTGGAATTTAACAGCATTTAGTAAATAGTGGCAACATTTTTTATTGTTACGTTTATTGTATTTACTATTTTTTCCAACAAAACTGAAGATATTCTCCATGACAGAACACGTTCTGAATAGCAATGTATTCTGTGCCCTACAATGTTTTTAAAAGTAAAAATGACATACAAAAACTACTAAACTATAAGCAGACCCTGAGCATTAATCATAATACTATAAGAAACAGACTGGCTATTGCAGGACACTGCCAGAGGGAGGGGGCGGCACATAACATCAAAAGAGTACCCAATCTCAAACCAGGCAAAGCGGAAGCCAAAGGGAGGCTCAAACTTTGCATGTATGATAACCACTTATTTACCTAATCCTGAATTGCACCCAACACCTCTAAAATAAAAATAAATAAATATAAATGGAAAAAAAAAACTACTAAACTATGAAACATACTAGGCCTTTGTTGTAAGACAAAGATTTATACATTGCTTCCAAGTTCCCTGTTTTTCCACACACAGGTCGCACTTAGCCATCCTTTAGTAGAAGCCACTCCCTCCTCAAGTCTTATAACCCTAAACATTAACAGTTTTCATTATTAGCCAGTGTTAAAAAAAAATGCTTAAACCTAGACTGGGCATGGTGGCTCCTGCCTGCAATTCCAGCACTTTGGGAGGCCAAGCAGGGGGTTTTATTGAAGTCAGGAGTTCAAGACCTGCCTGGGCAACATAGGGAGACCTTGTCTCTACAAAATCAAATAAAATGTAAAAAATTTAAAAAAATGTTTTAACTTTTTCTCATGATCAGTTTCTATAGTGGGAAGGTATATCTTTCTTCTTCATAAAGTCCAAGTGAGATAGACAATGGACATTATACCTAACAGTGTCACTTGTTCTCAGTTCTACTGGAGCATTCTGAAGCCCTCCTACTTGTCCTTCGTTCCCATA
The DNA here is from genome assembly GCF_000164805.1 of Carlito syrichta. Classification (NCBI taxonomy): domain Eukaryota; kingdom Metazoa; phylum Chordata; class Mammalia; order Primates; family Tarsiidae; genus Carlito; species Carlito syrichta. Next base: position 159,952 of record NW_007246816.1, read on the forward strand.
GTGCCCTACTTTGCTAAGGGTCTGTTGTGTAACATCACAAATATACAACACTGCTAGCCTTATCTCCACCAATGAGAATCCTATCAGAAGCTACGATGAACCTGATGCATTCACAGGCATGTGTGTTTTCATCTGTATGATCTTTATTCAGTATAGCTCTTCACTTAATATCTTTTTGGTCTGTTTAATCTCTGCACTGCCTCCTATTCATAGTCAAGCATTTTCCCCACTTCAATGCACTCAAATAATAATTACTTGGTATAGTGCATTCACTTTATAGAGTACATTCATATCTATGAGTATATTTGATCTTCATAGCAGCCCTGTGAGTCTGGCAGAGTAAAGTAAAAGTTATTTTCTCTTTTCATGAAAAGAGAAGCTGAAACCCAGTGATGTAAAAGATTTATTCAAGGTTAAACAACTATTATGTGTTTGGCCTTGATCTTAAAATTAGGTCTTGTCTACATCCAGGTCTGTTTATTCCAAAATACATAGATTTTGTAATTTCTATTTTTCTAATCACCTTTACTTGTATTATTTGAGGAAATTTGTTTATGTTAAAATTTTTTTCTCAGGGCAGAAATATCTTTGACTTATAAATTTAATGCCTTAACTTACTTTATGGATAATTTAGGGTTTCATTTACTCATTGATTCAATTATTCATTCTTTTACTAAATATTTATTAAGTGCATAAAGTGGGCTGGTATAAAATTATTCACAAAATAGTTCAACAACCCTTGGGCAAGCTACATAAGGGAGTCACTGGAAAAACTAGTATCACATATAAAGTAACTCTATAGTTTCTAGCATTGGTGTATAATGTTGGAATTGTTAAATGTGGAATTTTTCTGCACAAGAGCTTGGTCTCTTCTCATCTATTTATTCGTTTGTTTATTTACTTAATATGGATTTGTGGGTACATATTTTATACTTTCAGTTATAATCCAAAACTGGTTGATTTCTTTTGTTCTTCAAATGTTTTAAATCTGTCTTTTGAGAGTTTTACCGGTTTGTCACTTGTGTTCTTCTGACATACCAATGTGGATTTTTTTTGTGTGTGAACATTGTTTTACTTTCTTGTACTGCAAAATACTCTAGAGTCATCTTGTATATTTCTTACCCCGTGCTAAAATCAGTAATTTCTCCAAAGAGTCTTCCTTAATTTTATTGAAGAATAGTTTCAGAAACTTTTTTGGGCCCAAAGTATGTTATTGTGACTGAGGTATCATTGCTTTTAGATCATCTCCACTGACAGAGATAATAAATACATATGTATACTAACCTCTGTTAATGCATATATATACAAATATTTCTATATGTAGCCCTCTTTATTTATACTTATCTGAACATACATCTGATGGTAGAATTTTGCCTTTTCCAGCATGTCATATAATTTGAATCCTACAATAGATAGGTTCTTTCAACCAGAATGGCTTCTTTCAGTTATAAATATGTATTTAAGATTCATCCATGTCTTTTTGTGACTTGATGGATCATTTATTTATAAAGTGTGCAGATTTTTGTGTGGACAAAAGTTTTCAAATCAGTTGAAGAAATGTATTAGTTTCTGAGTGCCGCTGTGACAAGTACCACACACTGAATAGCCTAAAACAACTATTAACTTATTATTTCCAAGTTCTGGAGGTAAAGAGTCTGGAATTAGGGTGCTGGCATATTTGGTTACTATTAGAGTCTGTGGGAGGATATGTTCTATCCTCCAGTGTTTGTCTTCAGTCATTGGCATTTCTTGACTTGTAGACAAATCACTCTAATCGCTGCCTCTATCTTGATGTAATGTTCTCTCCTGTGTCCTTTTTCTCCTTTTCATGTAAAGTCATGGGTCAGATTAAGAGCTCCTCATATTGTAGTATGACCTCATCTGAACTAATTACATCTGCACTGACTCTATTTCCAACTAAGATCACATTCTAAAATTTTTAGGGCACACTTTTCAACTCAGCATTGTGGTTATGCTTTTTAAATTTTTACACCATAAAAATACACTCAACATGCTTATTTGCTACATATTGCAGATGTGATAGAACTAAAACAGTCACACACAATTCTTCCTCAGAGGGAAACGGTTTTTTTTTTTTTTTTTTTAAAGGTGGTCAGATTTTTTTAGATAATGGTTTGTGTTCTTCTCTGGTTGGACAAAATTACATTTCTCTTTAGTCTTTGTCATTAATCCATAGTTATTGATCTATATTCTAACACTTAGTAATTCTGTGATCTTGAGTAAGTTACTTAAATCCCTTTTCATATTTCTATTTTTTTCATCTGGAAAGTGAAATTACTAATGATAGTTTATTCCTGTAGAAGATGTTAAGATGCTATGGGTTGGATGCAATGACAGAGACAAAGCAAATGGAAATGGAAACAAAGATGTAGCAAAATAAACATTTTCTTAGCTGAGAAGAAGCACAATGTTTTAATCTGATTATAGATTTATAAAGAGAATGTAGTCTGCCGGCCCTGTAGAGAATTACTCGTTTGATGGTTCCTGAATATAGTGAACTGTGATGAGTCTGAAGGGCTGGTTATAATTAGTTCTTGTCTTAGTCACTTTGGGCTCTATAACAAAGTGCCACAGAATGGATGGCTGACCGACAACAAAAATGTACTCCCCACACATCTAGAAGCTGCAAATCTGAAGTCTGTATGCCGGCATGGCTGGACTTGGATGAGGACCATCTTCCGGACTGTGGATAGACAACTTCGCACTGTAACGTCATATGGGTGAAACAGAGTGAACTAGTTCTCTGGCCTCTTCTTATAAGGGAACTCATTCCATTAATGAGGGCTCCATCTCATGACATGATTACTTCCAAAGGCCTCACTTCCAAATAGCATCACACAGAGGTGTTTGGGGGGGGGGATTAGATTTCAATATATGAATTTTGGACTTAAAAATTCAATTCATAACAGCTTGCCTATCTTGTGTAGTGAGCTACTATTGGATATTGTCAGTAAAAGAAGAATAGTCCAAATTCAAGGGTAATTACTTTCTTCTAGGACACCACCATGTTAAAAAAACAAAAACAAAATGCTAAACATTTGGTTTAGAAATCAAGTTCATAGAAAGTTCATTCTTTAGACGTTATTTAGGAAAAAAGCCTTCCATAAATCATCTACATGAGAAAGTTGCGCGAGACTTAAATAAAATAATGCATCTAAAGCTTTGAGGGTTTTTTGACACATAGTAATAGCATGCACTGGAATTTTATTTCTTAAATTAGATTTTCATAGCTATATGCAGAAAAAATTGGCCTCTGTTTATGTTGTTACTCAAAGTTCCCTTTAAATAAAAAAAATCATTATTACAACTATTGTTTCCTGCTGTATGTGCTGCAGAATGCCTGTGAGACACTACTCTGGGAATTATGTCATTCTGAATTTGCCCTTTTTGAGGGGAAAAATAACATTGAGATTGTGCTGAGATGAAAATATACTGATTCCTCTTTCCCCTCACAGCACTTTTGGACGAGAGCATGGTCATCATGATTCCTTTATATATTCCTCTTGAGTAAAACAATTTCAGTTTGTTTTTCATCTAACTTTTTTCCTTTTGTTATTGTATGTGTACCATGCCAAGAACAAGAGAACGGGGTCAAGGTTTAAGAAAAAGAGATACAGAAATGTAGTAGATAAAGACCCTATCCTCAATGTGGGTGCTCACTTATGCATTCATCTTACATGTATTTAAGAAACTTCATTATATGCCTGAAGCACTGAAAATCCCTGCCTATGATGTTTACATCCTATCAGGAAAAGATACAGACATCAACCACACAAGCAAAAGTCTCTAGCCAACGTAAGTGAAATACAGTTTTGATTCTGGACTATAACGTTAGATGTGAATAAACAATACAATTTATTTAGTGAAACCATTGGAACTACATAAGGGACTGTCTCACAAAACATGATTTATTCTTTGTAGTTTATACGAGGAGTTAACCTAGGAAGGAACATTTTCTGTAACTTTTTGTTGGCCCAGCAAATGGAAAGGTCATTAAGAGTTCATACAGAGTGATATGTGGCACTGGGGAATTGTGCTGTGCCCTGGGAGGGGACCCAATTACTTTCTGTAGCAAAACTAGATTCTGCTGGCCCCGTTGCTGTAAAACCAAGAGTTTCATGGCTTCATTTGGGAAATTCTTTTTCTCCAGTCAAAATGAGCTGCAGATTTTGAAGACAACACTATAAGGCATTTTTCTGGATGTTTGATTAGAGTTCATCAGTTGGATAATTGGATGACTTTTCATTCTTTTGTGTTAACATAATGGGCACAGTTTCACTTAGGAGAAAATGAGAATAAATCTTAAATTTATTATTGATGTAATCATAATAAATACTTAAATGTTCTTTGTCAGTTTCAACAACCACTAAATTCTGAGTCAAGAGATTGGATTTTACTTTGCATTGACTCTATGATTTGGGGAAATCAATCAGGGGCAATAATTCTCAGTGATTTATCAAAATACTCACATGCTGCAGTATTAATAAAGCATTTCTCAACCACTGTACTGGTTTATTTAATTTGATTCCACTGAAGTAACCTATAAAGTAAGAGCAATCATTTCCATTCATTTCAAAATAAGCAAGTTTAGCTCAGAGTAGTGGTAGAACATGTTTGGGGGAAGGGAGGAATGAATGCTGGTATTGTTGAGGACTAATTATTTGCTTATTTCTATATTATTTTTATCGTTTTGTTTTTCACAAAGCCATATGATGTGTACATTTTATCTTCCACTTCTACTGCTGATAATATCGAACCTAAGTTCCTAAAATGAACCTTCTCTCCTTTACTTGTAAACATAGGCACCATTGGATATATAGAATCTTCTACCTAGAATAAAGTTCTGTCCCTGGTCTTATGTTAAACTATTTTTTACCTCAAATATGGTATCCAAATACATTTCCTTAGAGTGCTTCATAATATATTAAATACAAAAGGAATAAAATAATATTTATAATAGAATATAATAAATGTGTTCAGGGTCTATATAAGGCATTACTTTGGCAGGGAGAACAGAGTGATTGAATCTGCCATTTGAATGTATCTTGATTTATCTTCCTACTTTTAGTTCCAAGCATAGTAGAAAACATGTTAGGTCTTTAATATCAATTGCTGTCATTCACATTCCTTATACATAGAACACAACTCAACTCTATTTAAGCCAATGCACATAAGGAAAGAGCAGCATTATTTTTTAAAAAGTTTGCACATAGACGTTATGGAAAACAATCAAAGTTCCATACAACACGTAGGAAGTACATAAAAGCTGATTAAAGTAGAAGTATGCACAGACATTAGGGGAGAGAGAACAAAAACAGTTTTTTATCTGGTCTTGGAATTCAGGTACATATCTGTCATCTACATGTATCTTGAAGACAAAGAAACAGCAGGACATTTATGTTTATACTTTACATCTCTGGCTAGGGGTTTTTGAAATCTCTGATCACACAGCATGTATCCCACAGCTTTTTCAGGAGCATGCATTAGATGAAGTTTAGCAGCCCGCAACAAAAAATGGTAAAATAATGATAGCATACACGTATAAATGTCTGCTTTTTTATCTCATATATGATTTCTTTGGAGGTGGAAGTCTAGGAGTAGAACGACAGCACCATAGTATGAAAGGCCAAGTTTCCTCTCATCTTATCTATCCTTTTTAGAACTAGGATTCTATGTAGTCTAAGAAGACTTATGGCACTCCAACCATCATGTCCATATTTCAAGAAGCAGAAAGGAGGAGGTAGAAAAAGACAAAAAGTATTTAACATTGCAGTCTGCCCTGATGTTAAGATTTTCTGGAACCCAGGCTACTACCTACATTTCATTGATTAGAACTTAATTAAATAGCTATTTCTACATGCAAAAAAGGCTGGAAAATATTATCCTTTAATAGGGCACACTGCTGCCTTGAATTAAATAAGTGTACGTCACAATGGACAAAGGAAATAACAGCTTGTGGGTAGACCAGAAGCAGGCTCTGAACATACACTCACAGACTATTTCAGCTCAAGAGGCTAGAGAGGTAAGGGAATATTTTTTGGGAGACAGCTACCTAGGTGCTGAAATTAGGTGGGTGAGAAGATGGAGCGAGGTATCCAAAAGCACCTGCTACAAAATGAATCAAGAAAAGTTCCTTAGGTGACTTTACTTACATGCATTGGGAAATTAGCATAATATACTGTGATTTTGTTAGAATGAGTCACTTTCTTGCAATCTCCCAGAAAATTGCCATGATAAATATACAAATTTATTATTTTAATGCTGTGAGGAGCATTCCCTTTGGATACTGAATTATTAGAGCATTACATTATCCTTTCAAGCATAAATGGAGGACTTGGAAGAGGGTATCATTAAGTTTGATGGAATCTACTTTGGAGTTCTAAGTAATACTAAAGAGAACAAGAGTATGTTTACACTTAATCTAGGGAAGGCTGAAAAAACCTTAATTATAGTAGAACCATCTAAGGACCTATACAAGAGATCCAGTAAATTCAACATTTGAATGCTTTTCCCTTGAAACAGTGTTCTTTCTGCCATCCCTGAGTTACATGTACAAAGCAGAAGAAAGCAGTGTTTTACCAAGCTCAAATGTATAATGATGCTTTCTGTGAATCTAATCAATTAGACTTCAACTTGACATTTTAGTGGTCTCTGAAGTATCAAATTACTGTGTATACACTTGAATGTTTGTTAAAACACTTAAAAATAGTCAAATTGCATATAGAATAAAACTCACATCAAATATTGAAAAAAATGCCAGGGTGCACTACAGTAGCAAAGTTCTATGAAACCCAGTTTGATATTAGGTGTTAGATGATATACTAGATCTCCCAGGTTTTAAGCCTAGAATTCATAGAATTTTAATTTGGGCGGATGGGTTTGGAAATGGATTCAGTGGCACTGCTGGATTTAGTGACACTATGGTTCTCTGGGTATATCCTAGAATCTAACTTGGGTCACCAGGAAAACCAACAAATCATGATACTGTGCAAAGGGATTGAACTAAGTTTGGGAGACTTGGGTATATTATGAATGGTGCATTTGTGGATAGAAAAATACAAATCTCTGTATCTTCATAGCTCTTTTTAGATTCAATTTTCCTCTCATCAATTGCTGTTTAACAAATGGAAAAAAAAATGTACGGGCCCAGTTTCTATAACACAGATTCTCCCAGATAACATGAGTCTTGTTGGTAGGAGATATATTGCCCCAGGACCCCTGTGCAAATCTAACTTAGATAATTTTACCTAAACTTTTAAAAAAAGTTTTATTTTATTTGACAAATAATAATTGTACATATTTAGGGGTACAATGTGATGTTTTGATACATGTATACATTTAATAGTATAATTGTCACTTTAAGTATTTATTATTTCTTTGTGATGAGAACATTCAAAGTCCTCTCTTCTACTTATTTTGAAATATACAACCCATTATTATTTACTACAGTCCTTCTACTGCGCAATAGAATACCAAAATGCATTTTTCCTAACTGTAACTTTGTATTCATTGACCAGTGCCTCCTTTTTCTCTTTCCAACCCTCCCCCCAGACTCTGGTAAATACCATTTTATTCTATGCTTCTATGAGTTCAAAGTTTTTTAGATTCCAAATATGAATGAGACCACACAGTATTTGTCTCTCTGTGCTTTATTTCTTTTAACATATTGCTCTCTGGGTTCATCCCTGCTGTTGCAAATGACAGAATTTCCAGGACCTTTTATGGTTGAATAGTATTGCATTGTTTATTATATACCATGTTTTTAAATTATTTCATTCACTGACAGACATTTAGGTTGTTTTTATAGCTTCACTATTGTGGGTAATATTGTAATGGATGTGTAAGTGTAGACCTTTCTTCAGCATAATAATTTCAGTTTAGGATAGAGTATCAAGTAGTGGAATTGCTGGATTGTGTGGTTATTCTATTTTTAGTTGCAAAACTTCCACACTGTTTTGTAAAATGGCTGTACTAATTTACAATGCAACCAAGAGTATATAAGAATTTTTTTTTCTTGACATCCTCACTAACACTTATTTTTCACTTTTTGACTGCAATCGATCTAACAGACATAATTTAATACCTCATTGGGGTTTAATTCAATGAGATCGTTACTATAGTTGTGTAGTATATTTTAACATCGGTAGTGTGATGACTCCTTTGTTCTTTCTTCTCAAGATTGTTTTGGGTGTTGTAGTTTTCATATGCAATTTAAGATTCTTTTTTATTTCAGTGAAAACTGTCATTATTAGTTTGATAGTGATGGCATTGAATCTGTACATCACTTTGGGTAACATTGATGTTGTAACAACATAAATTTTTCCAATTCGTGAACATAAACTACCTTTTCATTTATGTGTGTTTTCTTCAATTTCTTTTTATCAATGTTATATAGTTTTTAGTGTAAAGTTGTTTCACTTTCTTAGATAAACTTATTTCCAAGTATTTTATTTTTGTAGTTATTATAGGTAGAATTTTTCTTAATTTCTATTTTCAGATAGTACACTATTAGTGAACAGAAACACTAATTTTTGTATGTTGATTTTGTACCCTGCAACTTTGAATTTGTTTATTAGTTTTAACAGAGTTTAACGGAATCTTTAAGATTTTCTACATAGAAGTTAATGGTATCTGCAAACAAGAACACTTTAATTTCTTTCTTTCTAACTTGAATGATTTTTGTTTGTTTTTCTTACCTAATTGCTGTGGCAAGGACTTCAAGTACTTGTATATTAAACATAAGTAATAGTGATAAAAGGGGTCATCTTTGTTTTGTTCCAGGTCTCAAAGAAAAAGCTTTCAACTTTTCTCTGTTGAGTATGATATTAGTTGGGAATTTGCCACATATTGTCTTTATTGTGTTGCAGAACATTCCTTCTATATCTAATTTGGAGTGTTTTTGTACTTTTAAAAATATTTATTTTATTATTTATTGGTACATAATAGATGTACATATTTTGGGGTACATATGATATTTGATATATTTATATAATGTTTAATGATCAAATAAGGGTAATTAAGTTATCTATCACCTCAAACATTTATCTTTTCCTGCTGGGAACATTTGAATTATTCTCTTCTAGCTTGCATTTTTTGTATTATACAATAGATTATTGTTTACTATAGTAACCTTACTTGCTTATTGAATGCCAGGTCTTATTTCTTCTATCTAACTGTATCTTTGTACCTGTTAATCAACTTATTTTCACCTCCCTTCTTTCACCCTACAGTTCTTAGCCTCTGATGACCACTCATCTACTTTGTATCTTCATGAGATCCACTTTTCCAGTTCTGGCATATGAGTGAGAACAAGTGATATTTATCTTTCAGTGCTAGCTTCTTTTGCTTAACATAATGATCTCCACTTCTATCCATGTCACAAAAAATGACAAGATTTAATTATTTGAGTATGTATATCATATTTTCTTTATTTATTCATACACTTATGGTCACTCAGGTTGATTCTGTATTTTAGCTATTGTTGAATTGTGTTACAATAAACAAGGAAGTGCAGACATATGTTTGGAATATTGATTTTTTTGCATTTATATCCAGTAGTAGGCATACTAGGACCTATGGTAATTCTATTTTTAGTTTTTTGAGAGACCCCCACATACTGTTTTCTATAGTATCTATACTAATTCATATTTCCACCAACACTGTATGAGGGTTCCCCTTTCTCTATATCTTCGTTGGAATCTGTTATTACTTATCTTTTTGATGAAAGCTATTTTAACTGGGATGAGCTGATATCTTTTTTTTTTTTTTTTTTTGAGTTGGAGTCTCACTCTGTCGCCCAGACTGGAGTGCAGTGGCCGCTCCCGGCCACCGCAGCCTCGACTTGCTGGGCTCTCCGATCCTTCCGCCTCAGCCTTCCAAGTAGCCGGAATTACAGGCGCGCACTACCATGCCCAGCTGATTTTTTGATTTATTGTAGAGATGAGGTCTTGCTGCCCAGGCGGATCTCGAACCCGTGGGCTCAGGCAATCCACTCACCTCAGCCTCCCAAAGGCGCGGGATTACAGGCTGAGCCACCGAGCCCGGCTTGAGCTGATATCTTATTGAGGTTTTGATTTATTTTTTAAATTTCTTCAGGCAGTGTTTTGTAGTTCTCATTTAAAGGTCTTTCACTTCTTTGGTTAGGAAGATGCTGGGGTATTTCATTTTTTTTGTGGCTATTGTTAATGGGATTGAATTTTGATTTGGGTCTCTGTTTGGTGTTTGGTGGAGTGTAGGACCGCAACTGTCATTTGTACATTTATTTTGTGCCCTGAGACTTTGCCAAAGTCCTTTATCACTGCAATCAAGTTTTTGACAGATTGTCTTTTTTTTTTTTGAGTTGGAGTCTCACTCTGTTGTCCAGACTGGAGTGCAGTGGCCGCTTCCAGCCACCACAGCCTCGACCTGCTGGGCTCTGGCGATCCTTCTGCCTCAGCCTTCCAAGTAGTGGAACTACAGGTGCGCGCTACCATGCCCAGATGATTTTTGATTTACTGTAGAGATGAGGTCTCACCAAGTTGCCCAGGTGGGTCTAGAACCTGCGGGCTCAGGCAATCCACTCACCTCAGCCTCCCAAGGCGTGGGATTACAGGCTGAGCCACTGAGTACGGCTCTCTTGGATTTTGAAGGTATAGGATCATGTCATCAGCAAAGAGTGATAACTTGACTTCCCCTTTTCCTATTTGGATACCCCCGATTTCCTTCTCTTTTCTAATTGCCCAAGCTAGGACTTACAGGACAATGTTGAACAAGAGGAGTGAGACTAGGCAGTCTTGTCTTGTTCCAGTTTTCAGGGGAAATGTTTCAAATTTCTGTCCATTTAGCCATATGTTAGCTGTGGGTTTATTGAAAATGGCACTTATTATTTTGAGGTATGTTCCTTCTATACCTAGGTGTTTGAGGATTTTTATTAAGAAGTCATGCCGGATTTTATCAGAAGCTTTTTCTGCATCTAATGATACGATCATGTGGTTCTTGTTTTTACATCTGTTGATGTATATATATACATTTACGGTCTTGCAAATGTTGAACAAGTCCTGCATCCTGGGGATGAAGCCTACTTGGTCATGGTGGATGATTTTTGAGATGTGTTTTGGATCCCATTTACTAGACTCTTGTTGAGGATTTTTGCATCTATGTTCATAAGGGTTATTGGCCTGCAGTTCTCTTTTTTTGTTGGATCTTTACCCGGTTTGGGTTATCTGTGTGATATTAGCTTCATAAAATGATTTGGGGAGAATTCCATCTTTCTCAATTGCTTGGAATACTTTCAATGAGATTGGTATCAGCTCCTGCTTGTGTGTGTTGTAGAATTCTGCTGGAAAGTCATCTGGTCCAGAGCTTTTTACTGAAGGTAGCTTTTGTATGACAGAGTCAATTTCCTGGGTTGTTATTGGTCTATTTAGTGTCTCAGTGTCTTTTTTTTCAAACTGGGGAGGTTGTGTGATGTCAGAAATTCCTCCATTTCATTTAGGTTATCAAGTTTGTTTCCATATGGGTGTACATAGTAATCTCTGATAATCCTTTGTGTTTCTTTGGGGTCAATTGTGATTTGATCTTTTGTATTTTTGATTGTGTTTATTTGGGCTTTTTCTCTCTTTTTCTTGGTCACTCTGGCTAGGGGTCCATCAATCTTGTTAATTCTTTCAAAGAACCAGCTTTTTTTGTTGATGTTTTCTGTGATATTTTTGTCACTATGTTCCATATTTGGAATCTTATTTTGGTGATTTGGATTCTTCTGTTAACGTTGGGGTTTTGGTAGTCTTCGCTTTCCAGCTTCCTTAGGTGATTTGTTTACTCTCAACTTCTGATCTTTCCATTTTCGTGATGTGTACTCAAAGAGATATAAATTCCCCTCTTAGAACTGTTTTCATGCCATCCCAGAGATTTTGGTAAGATGTTTTTTCATTTTCATTTGTCTTACAATTTCTGCTTTGAGTTCAGCGTTGACCCAGTATTTGTTCAGCATTATGCTGTTTAGTGTCCATGTCTTTGTGGACTTTGGGAAAATGTTGTTGGTTTTGATATTTATTTTTATTTCACTGTGGTCTGAGAATGTACGTGGCAAGATTTCAATCTTATGGAATTTGTTTATGCTTGATTTATGGCCAAGGATGTGATTGATCTTGGAGTATGTTCCATGTTGATGAGTAGAATGTATACTTTGTGGATTTGGGCTGGAATAATTTGCAGGTATCTATTTAGTCCATTTGGTTGAGTGTCAAGTTTAGGTTCTGGATTTTCTTGTTGATTTTTTGCCTTGATTATCTATCTAGGGCTGTCAATGAGGTATTGCAACTCCCCTGCTATAATAGTGTTAAAGTCAATATTGTTTTTTAGTTTATTTAGTAGTTGCTTTATAAATGCTGGTGCTCCAATGCAAAAAACAATTGAATATACACACACATACATAAACACATACCACAAAACAAACTGAAATAACAATAAAGTGAAACAAAACATACAACAACAACAAAATCAAGGAAACTGAACACACAAACACATGCCTAGCACAAAGGAATGTAGAAGAAGAACAGAAAGACCAGAAAAAGAAAAAAAGAATTCACATCGAACCCTCACACATTTATTGAAACACACCTTAAACTATAAAAATAAAATAAAATAAAAAACAGAAGAGCAAAAGAGCAAAAACAAACCAACCACAACAAAACTGAAAGATGAACACTCAATCATTCACATACACACATAAACAGAAAACAACAAATAAAAGAAGAAACAGAAAACTAAAAGAAAAAAAATTTGGAGGGGTATGCAGATCAAACCCTAACATACACATTCATGCACATAGGAAAAATATTTTTAAACAGATGAACTGAAAAACAAACAGGCAAAAATTTTTTAAAAATTAAAAAAAAGAAGGAAAGAAAAAAAGAAAAACTGCTCTCTTGTGACAGGCTCTATAATTGTTCCTTTAATCAGGTCTCTCCTGCAGAACCACCTCTGTCACTCTCCCCTCAGTGTCTGTAGCTGGGGAGGAGGAGGAGCAGTGGAGGTGGGTGGGATTGCACTTCTCCCCTCCCACTCTCAAATTGTCAGGGAGATCTCCTCTGGTGGGAGGTGTGGGATTGTCTCTTTCCCCAGGTATGTACTTGTGGGGGTGCCCCAGCCACGCCTGTCCTGGAATGGAGTTCTCCTATTGCGACTGACATCTAGGCTCTGCCTGAGTTTGTCCTTCTCAGTCATGGTCCAGCTATGTGGGTCTGATGTTTAGAGGATTACTGTGGAGGAGGGAGTTTGGGTCAGGCTCAGACTCACCAGTGATCTCTTTGGAGTCATTTCTCATCCTTTTCTGGCCACCCCCTTTGTCCAATGACTGGACTCGGGAGGGCACCTGGTATTCAGCACCCGTCAGGTCCTTCCAAAGTTTGTAATTTCAGGATATTCCCTCTGGGTCACAATCAATCCCTCAGTAGTTGATCCACCAGTCACAGAGATCGGGTCTATTGCTCCCTGGTGAGCAAGTCAGAGCACTTTCCTGTCCTGTCTTCAAGATTGTGAGGTGGTACCCCTCTTATTCTCTTCTGTGGGATTTGCCTCTGGACTCTCTCCTCAGCCCCTGCTGTCAGTTCCCTGCCAGGCGCTGAAGAGGTGAGACAAATCCTGGAACTGGCAGTCTCTTCTGTTGCAGTGGTGAGGCACAGCCTAGGATGGCGCTTTTCCCCTGATACTTCTTCCAGAAAAACTTTTGTCTATTAAAAAAAAAGAAAAAGAAAAAATGGTGCTTAGTTTCTGCGACCTAGGAAGAGCCAGGGACCAAGTATAGAATCTGCAGCACCAGCTGTTGCACCAGGGACCTGGCCACTTGCTAACAAGCCCCCACTTAGACAGTTTCTCATAGCATTTTCTTCCCAGGAAAGATTTTGTTGATTTAAAAAAAAAAAAAGAAAGAAAGAAAAGAAAAAGGAAAATGGCACTCGGCTTATGAGTCCTCGGAATCCCTATGGTCCAAGCCCAGCCTGAAAATGTTTTCTACCATTTTGTATATTGTCTCTTCACTTTCTTGATTATTTTCTTTGTCTTGCAGAAGCCCCTTAGCTTGATACTATCCCATATGTCTTTCTTTATTTTATTTTATTTTTTTGTCTATGCTTTTGAGGTCTTACTCAAAAAGTCTTTGCAAGACCAGTGTCCTAGAACATTTCACCCATGCTTTCTTAGTCTTGATTTAAAATTTTTATCTCTTAGATTTATTTGTTTGTTTATTTATGTATTCTTTTACAATTATTTTATTTTTAAAACGTGAGGGTACAATTGAGGGTTAGGTACATACATAGTCATCATACAGGTAAAGTGTGAGTACCCTCATTGATGTTATGTGCCACCCTTCCCTTGGCAGTGTACCACTACTGCCAATCCCTTTCTTAATTGTATTAAGATAAATGTTCAAGGTCTACTTATGAGTGAGTACATATGGTACTCAGATCCTTTCTTCTGTGATAAACCACTGAGTAGTATAGACTCTAATTCCATTCAGTTTGTTTAAAGTGCATAATTTTGTTTTACTTTATGGCTACATAATATTCCATTGTGTAAATGTACCATTTTCTTTATCCAGTCGACCCTTGATGGGCCTCATGGCTTGTTCAATGTTTCTGCTATTGTGAATAATGCTGCAATAAACATGTGTGTACAGGTATCTTTAATATAGAGTGATTTGAGTTCCTCCGGGTATATTCCCAGAAGGAGGATTACTGGGTTGTATGGAAGGTCTATTTTCAGATTTTTTAGAAATTACCACACTGTTTTCCACAGAGGTTATACTAGTTTACATTCCCACAAGAAATGTAATAGTCATCCCTTTTCCCCACATCCTCTCTGGCATCAGTTGTTTTTTGAGTTATTGATGATGGCCGTCTTGGCTGGAGTTAAGTGATACCTCAGTGTGTTTATCATTTGCATTTGTTTTGTGATTTGTAAGGCTGAGCATTTTTTCATGTATATATTGGCTGCTTGTATGTCTTCTGAGAATTGTTTATTCATATCTTTTGCCCATTTTTTAATAGGATTGTTTGTTTTTTCATTTCAGCATGTTTGAGTTCCTTGTAGATCCTGGATATTAGGCCTTTGTCAGATATACAGTTGGAAAATATTTTTTCCCATTCTGTAGGCTGCCTTCTCATTTTCTTGATGGTTTCTTTTGCTTTGCTGAAGTTTTTCAGTTTGATGAGGTCCCACTTGTCTATCTTATCTTTTATGGCATTCACTTTGGGAGGACTGATCAGCACTTGGTCGCCTATTCTAATTTCTATAAGGATGTTTCCTACATTTTCTTCTAGTATTCTTATAGTTTGTGGTTTTACATTTAGATCTTTGATCCATTTAGAGTTGATTTTTGTGTATGGTGATAGGTAAGGATCTTGTTTCAGTCTTCCACATGTAGACAGCCAGCTTTCCTAGCACCATTTACTAAATAGGTTCTCTTCTCCTCATTGGTTGTTGTGGAGGCTTTGTTGAAGAGGAGTTGGTTGAGGAATTGAGATTTGCTTCCAGAATCTCTATCCTGTTCGATTGATCTATATGCCTGTTCTTATACCAATACCAGACTGTTTTGATTATTGTAACTTTATAGTAGTATTTCAAGCCTAGAAGTGTGATACCTTCTGCTTTATTTCTTTTGCTAAGGACTGTTTTGTATATTCATGGTCTTTTATGTTTCCATATGAATTTCTGTATTTCTCATTTCCAGGTCTGAGAAGAATGATACTGATAAGTTAACAGGTATTGTGTCAAATCTGTAGATTGCCTTTGGTAGGCTGGACATCTTAACAATGTTAATTCTTCCAGTCCATGAGCATGGAATATTTTTCATTTTTATGTGTCTTGGATTTCTTTGAGCAGTGTTTTGTAGTTTTCATTGTAAAAGACTCACTTCTTTGGTTAGAAACATACCAAGGTATTTCATCTTTTGGTGGCTATTTTGAATGGGATTGTGCTTATTATTTGGATTTCTGTCTGTTTATTATTGGTGTATAGAATGCGACTGTTTTTTGCACATCTATTTTATACCCTGAGACTTTACCAAAAGTCCTTTATTAGTACAAGGAGGTTTTTGACAGATTCTCTTGGGTTTGCAAGGTATAGGATCATATCATCCATGAAGAGGGATAATTTAACTTCCTCTTTGGATACCCTTGATTTCCTTCTCTTGTCTAATTGTTCTGGCTAGGATTTCCAACAAAATATTGAACAGGAGAGATGAAAGTGGGTAGCTTTGTCTTGTACCAGTTTTCAGGGGAAATGCTTCCAATATCTGTCCATTCAGCAGTATGTTGCTTGTGGGTTTATCATTGATGACTCCGACTATTTTTCAGTATGTTTTATCTATGCTTAGGTGTTCAAGGGTTTTTATCAAGAAGTGATGCTGGATTTTATCAAAAACTTTTTCTGCATCTAATGGTATAATCATATGATTCTTGTTTTTACACCTGTTGATGTATTTAATTATGGTCTTGCAGATATTGAACCAGCCCCTGCATCTAGAGGATGAAGCCTACTTGGTCATGTTGGGTGATTTTTGAGATGTGTTGTTGAATACAATTTGCTAGAATCTTGTTGAGAATTTTTGCATCTATTTTCATCAAGGATACTGACCTGTAGTTTTCTTTCTTTGTTGGATATTTACCTGGTTTGGGTATCAATGTGATGTTAGCTTCATAAAATGATTTGCAGAGAATTCCATCTTTCTCAATTGCCTGGGATCCTTTCAATAGGATTGTTATTAGCTTCTTTTTGTTTGTTTTGTAGAATTCTGCTGGAAAACCATCTGGTCCAGGACTTTTTTTATGGGTACTTTTCTTATGATGAAGTCAATATCCAGGGCTGTTACTGGTCTATTTAGGGTCTCAATTTCTTCTTGTTTCAACCTTGGGAGATTGTGTTCAGTCAGAAGGTCTTCCATTTCACTTAGGTTTTTGAGTTTGTTTCTGTACAAGTGTAAATATTAGTCTCTGATAATCTTTTGTATTCCTTTGGGGTCACTTGTGATTTCATCTTTTGCATTTCTGATTGTGTTTTGGGGGGGGTTTTTCCTCTTTTATTCTTGGGCAGTCTTGCTAAGGGTTCATCAATTTTTATTTTATTTTTTTATTTTTTAGTTGGAGTCTCACTCTGTCACCCAGACTAGAGTGCAGTGGCTGCTCCCAGCCACTGCAGCCTCGACCTGCTGGGCTCCAGTGATCCTTCCACCTCAGCTGGAACTACAGGTGTGTGCTACCATGCCCAGCTAATTTTTTGATTTATTGTAGAGATGAGGTCTCGCCAATTTGCCCAGGTGGATCTTGAACTTGCAGGCTCAGGCAGTTCACTCACCTCAGTCTCCCAAAGCACTGGGATTACAGGCTGAGCCACCGAGCCCGGCGGATCCATCAATCCTGTTTCAAGGAAGCAGCATTTTGTTTAGTTGATTTTTTTCTGGGATTTTTTTTTCTTCTATGTTCTGTATGTGGTGTATGTGTGTGTGTGTGTGTGTGTAATCTGGATCCTTCTGTTCAAGTTAGCATTTTGGTGGTCTTGTTTTTCCAGCTCCCTTAGGTGACTTATTAGACTGTTAACTTGTGATCTTACCATTTTCTTCATATGTGTTTTTCAAGTTATGAATTCCTCTTTTAGTACTAATTTCATGGTATGCTAGAGGTTTTGGTAAGATGTTTCTTCATTTTCATCTGTTTCCAGGAATCTTTTAATTTCTTCTTTGATTTCCATGTTGATCCAGGAGTTGTTCAGCATCATGCTGTTTAGTGTCCATGTCTTTGTGGGCTTTGGGGAAAACTTGTTGGTGTTGATATTTATTTTTATTCCCCTGTGGTCTGAGAAGGTGCACGACAGGATTTTTATCTTCTGGAATTTGTTTATACTTGATTTGTGGTCAAGAAAGTGGTCTATCTTGGAGTAAGTACCATGAGGTGATGATAGGTAGAATGTATAACCCATGGTTTTTGGGTGGAGTGTTCTTTAGGTATCTATTAGGTCTATTAAATCAAGCTTCAGGTTGAGAGTCCAGATGTCCTTGTTAATTTTTTTTTTTTTTTGGCCTTGATGGTCTACCTAGTGTAGACAGTGAGATATTAAAGTCCCCAGCTATGATATTGTTAGAGTCAATATCTTTTTTAAGTTTACTTAGTAGCTACTTTATAAAAGCTGGTGCTCCTGTGTTTGGTGCATATATGTTTAGGATGGATATTTCTTGTTGATGAATTGAATCTTTTATCATTATGTAGTGTTCTTCTATATCTTTTTAAATTTTTGATAGCTTAAAGGTTACTTTATCTGATATTAAGATTGCAATTCCTGCTTTCTTTTGTGTTCTGTTCACCTGAAAATTTGTTTTGCATCCTCTATCTGTGAGTCTGTGATTGTCCCTTCTGGTGAGATGCATCTCCTGAAGTCAATATATTTTCACAACATGTTTCCGTAACCAGTTTTCAATTCTATGCCTTTTCAGTGGCGCATTTAGTCCATTCACATTCAGACTGACTATTGAGATATGAGAATTTATCCCTGTCATGAGGGTCTTCTAGACTTTGTTCTTGTTTGTTGGTTTTCTTTTGATTTTGGAGTTGATTTATGTGTATGTTTCAATCTTGCAGTGATGAATGTTTTATTGGTTCTTTGTTATCTTGTATTCTTGGGAGAAATGTGTTTTTTTTTGTTTCTTTCTTCTGTGCTTAATACCTTCGTAAGTGTCACTTGTAGAGTTTGTCTGGAGGCAGCATCACTCTTAGGGATTATTTGGAAAGGATTTTAAATCTTTGTAACTTATGTAGCTTAGTTTAGCTTGGTAGGAAATTCTTACTGGAATTGTTTCTCTCTGAGTGTTTTGAATATTAGGCTCCATTCTCTTCTAGCCTGCAGTGTTTCCATAGATAAGTCTACTGCTATTCTAATTGGTCTTCCCTGGTAGGTAGTCTGACCTTTTTGTCTTGCTGCCTTTAGGAGTTTTATACCTACTTTGTGTAAGTGAATTACTATGTGTCTAGGAGTTGATCTTCTTATTTGATGCCCTGCAGGGGTTCTCTGTATCTCTTGCATTAGGATTGTCATGTTTTTGATGAGATGTGGGAAGTTTTCTTGGATGACCTTTTAGAATGTTTGTTACAGGCTGCTCTCATTCTCCTTATCTGCTTCAGGGATACCTATCAGTCTTAGATTTGTTCTCTTAATATAGTTGCACATCTCCTGAAGACTTTGTTCCATCTTTTTAGGTTTCCTTTCCATGCTTTTAACAGATTAGGTTAGTTCCAGATTTTGGTCTTCAAGTTCTGAGATCCTTTCATCTCCCTGGTCAATTCTGCTTTCCATGCTTGTCAGTTTATTATTTATTTCATTTACTGTATTCTTTATATTTTGCATCTCAGCCATTAGTTCTTTTATGTTTTCATCTTGTTTTTCTTGGTTCTTGTTCATCTTTTCTATCATTCCTTGATCTCTGCAATTGAAGTCTGAGACCAGTCAATCTGGGTGCTCTTCATTGCTTGGATTCTGAAGTCTGTGTACTCATTGACTATCCTCTTTGAACTTTGTGTGGTGCCTGTGGTTCTTTGGTTTTTATTCACTTGTGGTGGGTTTTTATTTTTTCTTTACTTCTGTTGCTCAGTGAGAAAGGGAGTAGTTTTCATTTCTTTTTGCTCAACCCCCTATTCTCCATTAAATAAAGTCTCTGGACTAGTTCAATTTTGGAGCCGGGTTGGAGCAGGGGAGCTATGTTTCTCCTTTGCAGGTTTGAGATTTGAATGAGGTGTGTTAGGAACTGCCAAGATTCAAAAGCTGTCTGACCATCACAATGCTTGCTGATTGGTGTGTGGGACCCCAGGAGTCTACTTCCCACCACCTTAGAGTATGTCCACACAATGGGAGCGCATGTATCTTCCCTGGGTACAAAAATAACATGAAGGAAGGGAAAGGAGTTAGTAAAGACAGAATGTAGAGGGGATAACAATGGAGAGAACAGAGGAGAGAAGAAAAAATATACAAACTGGCAAACAGGGAGACAGAGAGAGAGAGAGAGAGAGAGAGAGAGAGAGAGAGAGAGAGAGAGAGAAAGTGGGAGAGAAAACCAAGCCAAAATAGTAACAAAAGCAAAACAAAATGAAAAAAAACAAAACAAAACAAAGAAAGGTGAAGAAGAAAAAAAAAACACAGCACATAAATAAGCAAACAAAAACCTCAGAGAAACTAAAACTGATCATAGGAAATTTTCACACTCATATATAGCCTTATTGGACAGAAAGAAAAAGGAAACGGGGTAAAATAGAATGAAATGCTCACTCTCAACAAGCTATATTTTTTTAAAAAAGGTATAGTCACACAGATACAAAAACAAACAAACAAACAAACAAAAAACACAAAAACCCTAAACAACAACAACAAAAACTTATGTGATTCTTGAGCACCCTCTTTCAGAAGCTTCAAGACTTCAGGTTTCTTATGGGAGTGACCCAAGTACTGCTTCTCTTAGCTGGCAGCAGACGGCAGGGTTTTTGGAAGGGAGGAGCTTCCAACTTTTAAATCTGTCCCCCTGTTCATTCCTTGTGGTTGAAGAGAGGCTGGAAAGTGGCCCTAGCTGATCCACCTGTGTTTAGCCCTTACCATGTGTGCTGATCCTAATGTTGCCTACTTGAGTCACACATCTTGAAAATCACGTGTGAAAGGGTGTAGGGTCACTTTAAAACTCACCCCTACTCATCCTCTCTGAGTGGAGTCTGGGTTCTTAGGTTGGAGTGCAGACTGCAAATGCTTCAGATCTAACCCTCTGTTTATCCCGAGGAGTTGGGGGATGGCTGTGAACTTCCCCCAGCTGATCCACTTAGGTTCAGGTCTCTCCGTGCATGTTGCTCAGTAAGTTGCCCACCTGAGTCACACGGCTGGAATATAACTGGGAAAAAGGGTGCTGCATCATTTTAAAACTCATCACCATTTTGCTGTGATTTAGGGCTGGGTTCTTTGGCAAGACTGCCATGGTGAATGCTTCCATTGTGGGTGGGGCATCTGGGTCTCCTTGACTAGGACTCTGATTGGTTACTCTGGTACATTTTCTTGCAGTTTGCCTTACTGGTGTCTGACCCAGGACGGAGGCTGCAGTGGCAGGAGGCACCTGTTGCAGGTGATTTTCACCATTTTAATCCTTTTTTTTTCCTTTCTGAGTGGTGCTGTAGAGATGGTGCCTGCCTCTGGGCCAAAGAGCTTGCTGAGGTCCAAGCAGTTGCACAGGGCAGCTGCCTAAGCAGGAGATCTCTATCCTCTCCTTTCCACGTTTCCATTCAACCAGGCATTCACACAATTTTTGCTGACACCCTGGGGTAAATACTGGTCTCTTCACTCATTCATTTGTGCAGAGACTCATGCACTCCAACCGCCTCTTTACTATCTTGGAATCCATTCTAGCTCTTAGATTTATGTTTTTAATCTATTTTAATTTGATTTTGTATACTGTGAGAGATAGGAGTCTGGTCTTATTCTTCTGCATATTGGTACCTGGTTTTCCCAAAACAATTTATTGAAGAGACTGTCCTTTCCCCAACGTATTTTCTCAGCACATTCATTGAAAATGAGTTGGTGGTAAATGTGTAAATTTATTTCTAGGTTCTCTGTTCTGATATATTGGTCTACATGTTTGTTTTTGTGACAGTACCATGCTGTTTGTGTTACTGTAGATTTGTAGTATATTTTGAAGTCAAGTAGTATAGTGTCTCCTGCTTTTTTTTTTTTGTTTTGCTCAGGATTGCTTAAGCTATGCAGGGTTTTTTTGTGGTTCCATACCAGTTTTAGAATGATTTCTGTGAAGAATGTTATTGATATTTTGATAGGGATTGCATGAATTTATAGATCACTTTGAGTAATAGGGACATTTTAGTAGTGTTAATTTTTACAATCCATGAGCATAAGATATATTAGTTTTTGTGCCCTCTACAATTTTTTTTTCTAATTTTAAAGATGTAGAGTGAAATTCAGGATTAGGTACATAAGTGATCATCATACAGGTAAAGTTTTGGCCTCCCTTTGATCCCTACTTTGCCTGGTTACAGATTAGGTATCTATATTGATGTTATGTGCTTCCCCTTCCTATGGCAGTTTCCTGCTACTGCCAATCCTTTTTTAATAGTATTATGATAAATGTTCAGGGTCTACTTATGAATGAGAACATGTGGACTCAGTTCTTTGTTTCTGTGATAGACCACTGAGTATTA
This sequence comes from Carlito syrichta, assembly GCF_000164805.1. NCBI lineage: Eukaryota > Metazoa > Chordata > Mammalia > Primates > Tarsiidae > Carlito > Carlito syrichta. The sequence continues at coordinate 182,175 of NW_007246816.1, forward strand.
TAGGCTCTATATTCATCCAAGTTGCTGCAAAGTTCATAATTTTGTCCTTTATGGCTGTGTAATATTTTATTGTGTATATGCTCCACATTTAAAAAAATCCAGTCAACTTTTGATGGGCAGCACGGTTGCTTCCATGTTTTTGCAATTGTGAATAATGCTGTAATAAACATACAGGTGCAGGTATCTTTTTTACTGAGTGATTTGAGATCCAACAGTTATATTCCCAGAAAAAGGATAGCTGGTTGTATGGTTGTATGGAAAGTCATTTTTTTTTTCTTTTAGGAATGGCCACACTGTTTTCCAGAGGCTGTACTAATTTATACTCTCACTAACAGTGTGGAAGCATCCCCTTTTCCCTGCATCCTCTCCAGCATCTGTTGTTTAAATTATTGATGACTATCCTGACTGGAGTTAGGTGGCATCTCAGTATGGTTTTGATTTTTATTTCTTTGATAATTAGTGAGGCTGAGAATTTTTTCATGTATCTGTTGGCTGCTGGTAGGTCTTTTTTTGAGAAGTATCTATTCATATCTTTGGCCCACTTTTTTAATAGGGCTGCTTCCCACCCCCCTTTGGCATACGAGTTCCTTATAGATCCTGGTTGTTAGACCTTTGTCAGATATACAGTTGGCGAATATTTTTTTCCATTCTGTGGGCTGTCTTGCTGCTGTCTCTCTCTTTTTTAGATTATGAAATATAGTTCATTTAAAAGTGAATTGGAGGCCAGGTCCAGTGGCTCACCCTGTAATTCCAGCACTTTGGGAGATTGAGGTGAGTGGATTGCCTGAGCCTGTGGGTTCAAGACCAGCCCAGGCAACTTGGTGAGATCTCATCTCTACAATAAAATAAATAAAAAATAAAATAAAATAAAATAAAATAGCTGGGTGTTCATCTGTGTTCTGGCTACTCGGAAGGCTGAGGTGGAAGGATTGCTGGAGTCTGGAAGGTTGACACTGGAGTGGTTGTGAGCATGCCACTGCACACCAGCTTGGGTGAAGGAGTAAGACTCCAACTCAAAAAAAAAAAAAAAGTAAATTGGAAAGAGACAGAAAGAAAGAGGAGATTCACCTCCCTGTGGTAGGGAAGGGGACCAAAGCCAGAACACATGGCCTGACCATAGCTGAAAGTGCACATGGCCACACCATAGCTTGGCAGGTCAATGATCTCCCTGCTTTCTGCTCTCTTCATGGTTTCTGCTGCTTTTCAGAAGCTTTTCAGTTCGATGTGGTCCCACTTGTCTACCTTATCTCTTTTGACATGGGCATTTGGTGGGATTTTGATCAGGAATTGGTTGCTTATTCCAATTTCTATAACAGTGTCTCTAGCATTTTCTAAGATTCTTATAGTTTGATGTTCTATGATTATATCTTTGATCCATTTAGAGTTCATTTTTGTGATAGGTAGTGGTCCTATCTATCTTTCAATATTTTGCATGTGATCAACCAGTTTTCCCAGTAATGCATACTGAATAATTTCTCCTATCCCAAGTGGTTGTTGGTGGAGGCTTTGTCAAAAGTGAGTTGGTTGATAAATTGAGGTTTTGCTTCTGAAATCTCTATCCTGTTCCATTGGTCTGTATGCTTGTTTTTGTACCAATACCAGGCTGTTTTGATTATTGTAGTTTTATAATAAAGTTTAAAGTCTGGATATGTGATACCTCCCACTTTATTTTGCTAAGGATATATTTTTTTTCTATTTGTGGTTGTTTATGTTTCCATATGAATTTCTGTCATTTCCAGCTCTGAGAAGAATGATGTTGGTAATTTAATGAGTATTGTGTTGAATCTGTAGATTGCCTTTGGTAGGATGGACATCTTAACAATATTGGTTCTTCCAATCCGTGAGCATGGAATATTTTTTCATTTATTTGTGTTCTTTGATTTCTAGGAGGAGTGTTTTGTAGTTTTTCTTGTAAAGTTCTTTCACTTCTCTGGTTAAAAAGAAGCCAAGGTATTTTATTTTTTTGTGGCTATGGTGAATAGGGTTGTGCTTTTTATTTGGTTCTCTGCCTGTCATTGTTGGTGTATAAGAATGTAACTGTCTTTTTCACATTGATTTTGTACCCTGAGACTTTGCCAAAGTCCTTTATCAGTGCAAGGAGGTTTTGACAAATTCTCTTGGGATTTCAAGGTGTAGAATCATATGGACAGCAAAGAGGGATAAATTAAATTCTTCTTTTCCTATTTGGATACCCCTGATTTCCTTCTTTTGCCTGATAGCTCTAGCTCGGACTTCCAACACTGTGTTTAACATGAAGGGTGAGAGTGGGCAACCTTGTCTTGTCTGGGGAAATACTTCCAGTTTCTGTCCATTTAGCAATATATTGGCTGTTGGTTTATCACAGATGGCTCTTACTATTTTGAGGTATGTTTCCTCTATGCCTAGGTGTTTGAGGGTTTTTATCAAGAAAGGATCCTGAGTTTTATTGGAAGTTTTTTATGTATCTAATTTTAAAATCATGTGGTTCTTGTTTTTACATCTATTGATGTTTTTAATTACATTTATGGTCTGGCAAATGTTGAACCAGCTCTGCATCCAGGGGATGAAGGCTACTTGGTCATGGTGGATGAATTTTGAGATGTGCTGTTGGATCCGATTTGCTGGAATCTTGTTAATAATTTTTGCAGCTATGTTCAACAAGGATACTGGCCTGTAGTTTTCTTTCTTTTTTAGATCATTACCTGGTTTGGATATCATTGTGATGTTAGCTTCATAAAATGATTTGGGGAGAGTTCCATCTTTCTTGATTGCCTGGAATGCTTTAAATAGGATTGATATCAGTTCCTCCTTTTATGTTTTGTAGAATTCCTCTACAAAGCCATCTGATTCAGGACTTTTTTTTTTTTGGTAAGTAGTTTCCTTATGACAGAGTCAATTTCCTGGGTTATTACTGGTCTATTCAGTGTCTCAATTTCTTCTTGGTTCAACCTTAGGAGGTTGTTTGATGTCAGAAATTCCTCCATTTAATTTAGGTTTTCGAGTTGTTTCCATACAGGTATGCATAGTGATCTCCTGTATTTCTGTGGGGTCAGTTGTGACTTGATCTTTTGCATTTCTGATTGTGTTTACTTGGGCATTTTCTCTCTTTTTCCTTGTCATTCTGGCTAGGGGTCCATCAATCTTGTTTATGCATTAAAAGTACTAGCTTTTTGTTTTGTTTATTTTTTTTCTATTTTTTCTTCTATGTCCTATATTTGGGCTTTTGCTTTAGTGATTTGGATTCTTTTGCTGAAGTTAGGGTTTTGGTGGTTTTGCCTTTCCAGCTCCCGTAGATGATTTGTTAGGCTGTTAACTTGTGATCCTCTTCAGTTTTTGAATCAGTGTTTTATACTTTTTATAGTATTGATCTTTTCTTAAATTCATTTCCACTTATTTACACAATTGTAGTCATTGTAAATGGGATTGTTTTCTTGATTTTTTTTCAGGTTAACTTATAAAGAGGTTACTGATTTTTATGTTCATTTTGTCTCCTGCAACTTTACTAAACTTGTTTGGTGTATGGTCTGAACAGGTTTCAGGTATGGTCTTTAGGGTTTTCTAAATATAAAGTCATTTCATTTGCAAATGATAATGATTTGATCTCCTTTTTTATTTGGATGCCTTTTATTTCTTTCTCTGTCTACTTGCTCTGACTTGGCATTCCAGTGTTATGTTGAGTTAAAATGGTTAAATTGGGCATTCTCATCTTGTTCTAGGTCTTAGAGGAAAGGCTTTGAGTTTTTCAGTATAATAATATCCATAGTTTTGTCAAATGTGACCTTTGTAGTTTTGAAGTATGCTCCTTGTATACAGTTTGTGGGCATTTTTGTCGTAAAGAGATGTTGAATTGTATTGAATGCGTTTTCAGCATCTATTAAAATTATCATAAGGGTTTTGTTCTTGCTTTGATTTGTGTGATATGTCATGTTTACTGAATTGTGTATATTCAACCATCTTTGCTTCCAGTGGGATGAATTCCATTTAATCATGGTGAATTATCTTTTTAATGTGCTGTTGAATTCAATTTGCTAGTATTTTGTTGAATTTTTTTTTAACCTATGTTTATCAGTAATCTAGGCCTGTAATTTTCTTTTGTTGTTGTGCTCTTGTGCAGTTTTTCTGCAAAGCTTATTCTGATATCACAGGGTGAATTTGGAAGTATTCCCTTCTCTTCAATTTTTTTCAAAGAGTTTGGGTTGAATTAGAATTAGCTCTTTAAATGTTTGTTAGCATTCAGCAGTGAAGATTAGAAAACTTTTTATTACTGCTTCAATTTTTTTTTACTTATTATTGGTTTATTCAGGTGTTTAGTTTCTTTATGGCTCCATCTTGGTAAGTTTCATGTGTCCAACAATTTGTTCATTTCTTTTTTGTTTTTCCAACTTGTTGGTCAATACTTATTCATAATAACATCTGATTCTTCATTGCATTTTTGTGGTATCTGTTGTTATATTTCCTTTTTTGTTTCTGATATTATTTATTTGAATTTTCTCCTTCTCTTTTCTTAGGTAGTCCAGCTAAAGATTTTTGTTTTGGTTTATCTTTTCAGAAAAGATTCTAAAAAAATCTTTTGTATTTTTTAGTTTCAATTTTATTTACTTCTGCTCTGAACTTTATTATTTATTTTCTTCCACCAATTTGGTGTTTTTGTTTGCTCTTGGTTTTCTACTTTCTTGAGGTACATCCTTAGGTTAATTATTTGAAGACTTTCTACATTTTTTATATAGGTATTTACTACAATAAGTTTCCTCTTGGCTTTGTTTTTTCTGTATCTCATAGATTTTGGTATGTTGCATTTCTATTTTCATTTGTTTCAAAATTAAAAGAAAATTTTCCTCTTAATTTCTTCAGTAACCATTCCATGTGATTGTGTAGTTTCCAAGGTATCTCTATACTAAAAGTTGATTTCCAGATTTATTCCATTGTGGTCAGGAAAGATATTTGATATTACTTTGAAATTTTAAAAAATGTGCTAAGATTTGTTTTGTGGATTAACATCTGACTTATCCAAAAAAATGTTTCAGATGTTAATGAGATGATTGTGTCTTCTACACCAGTTGAGTGAAATGATAAGTAAATGACAGGAATGTCTATTTGGCCTACCGTGTAGCTTAACTCTGATAGTTACTTGATTTTTTAATTTTTTAAATTTATTTTTAGTCTGGATGATATGTCTATTACTGAGTAAAATGTTAAGTCCTCTACAATTATGGACTAGAAGTCCATTTTCCTTTTTTTTTTTTTTAACGCTTGTTTTATATTCTTTGGTTCCCCCTATTGGGTGAATAGATATTTATAATTGTTATATTCTCTTGCTTGATTGATACTTTCATCATTACATAGTGATCTTCGATGTCTTTTTTACAGTTTTTGATTTGAAGTCTATTTTATATAAGTATATAAGCTATACTTACAAGTGTAGCTACTCCTGCTGCTTTTTGACTTTCATTTGCAAGAAATATATTTTTAATCCCTTATTTTTCAGCCTGTGCATATCTTCATAAGTAACATAGCTTTCTTGTCAGCAGTATATAGTTGAATCTTATTTCTTTATTCTTTCAGCCACTCTATGTCTTGTAAATTGAGAATTTAGCACATTTATGTATAATTTTATTAATGTGGTAAGGCTTTCTTTTTTTTATTAATAGTTTCGATTTTTACTTTCCATTTTTGATGCCTTTGAATGATTTCTTTTTTTAATCAATATTTTATTATGATATTATGGGGTACAGTTAAGGGTTAGGTATACAAATATGCTTCATTCAGGCACACTTATTGATAAGAGGCGTCTCCCCATCCCCAGACAGATATTGACTACCATTAATCCCATCTCTCTTCCCCTCCCCCACCATAGTTTCCCACCACTGTCAGTCATTTTCTTATAGTATTACATTGGATGTTCAAGGTCCACTTATGAGTGAGAACATGTGATACTCAGATCTTTGTTTCTGTGAGAGATCACTCAGTATTATAGACGCTAGTTCCATCCAGGTTGCTGTGAAATTCATGATTTTGTTCTTTTTTATGGCTGCGTAATATTCCATCATGTATATGTAAAACATTTTTTAATCCAGTCCTCTTTTGATGGACAACATGGCTGCTTCCAGGTTCTCGCTATTGTGAACAATGCTGCGATAAACATACATGTGCAGGTATCTTTTTTATAGAGTGATTTGAGTTCTTCAGGGTATATTCCCAGTAGAGGAATTGCGGGGTCATATGGAAGGTCAATATTTAGAGCTTTTAGGAATCACCATACTGTTTTCCACAGAGGTTGTACTAGTTTGCACTCCTACCAACAGTGTAGAAGTGTTCCGTTTTAGAAGTGTTCTGTTTTTGCCACACCCTCTCCAGCAACTGTTATTTTTTGAGTTATTGATAATTGCCATTCTGACAGGAGTTAAGTGGTATCTCAGTGTGGTTTTGATTTGCATCTCCCTGATGATTAATGAGGTTGAACATTTTTTCATGTGTCTGTTAGCTGCTCGGATGTCTTCCTTTGAGAACTGTCTGTTCATATCTTTTGCCTATTTTATAATGGGATTATTTGTTTTTTCTTTTCAGCACGTTTGAGTTCCTTGTAGATCTGAGATGTTAAGAATTTGTCAGACCTGGAGTTGGCAAATACCTTTTCCCAGTTTGTAAGTTATCTCCCTGCTCTCTTGATGGTTTCTTTGGCTTTGCAGAAGCTTGTCAGTTTAATGAGGCCCCACTTGTCTATCTTATCTCTTATGGCCTGTGGGTTTTGGGTTTTGCTCAGGAATTGGATACCAGCACCAATTTCCATGAGGGTACGTCCTTCATTTTCTAAGATTCTTATGGTTTGAGGTTTTACATTTAGGTCTCTGATCCATTTAGAGTTAATTTTTGGGTATGGGGATAGATAGGGGTCCTGTTTCAATCTTCTGCATGTGGTCAGCCAGTTTTCCCAGCACCATTTACTGAATAGGTTCTCCTCTCCCCAGTGGTAGGTGGTGGAGGCTTTGTCGAAGATGAGTTGGTTGAGAAATTGAGGTTTTGCTTCTAGAATCTCAATTCTATTCCATTGGTCTATATGCATGTTCCTGTACCAATACCAAACTGTTTTTATTATTGTAGCTTTATAGTAAAGTCTGAAGTCTAGTAATGTGATACCACTTGCTTTGTTTTTTTTGTTGAGGATTGTTCTGTCTATTCTCGGTCATTTGTGTTTCCATATGAATTCCTGTGTTGTTTTTTCTAGGTCTGAGAAGAATGTTGCTGGTAATTTGATGGGTATTGCATTAAATCTGTAGATTGCCTTAGGTAAGATGGACATCTTCACAATGATGATTCTGCCAATCCATGAGAATGGGATATGTTTTGTAGTTTTCATTGTAAAGGTCTTTCATGTCTCTGGTTAGGAAGATGCCAAGGTATTTCATTTTTTTTGTGGCTATTGTAAATGGAATTCTGGTTTTTATTTGAGTTTCTGTTTGTTTAATATTGGTGTTAAGAAACGCCCTTGTCTTTTGCACATTTATTTTATATCCTGAGACTTTGCCAAAGGCCTTTATCAGTGTAAGGAGGTTTTTGACAGATTCTCTTGTATTTTCAAGGTACACGATCATGTCATCTGCAAAGACATATAACTTGACTTCCTCTTTTCCTATTTGGATACCCCTGATTGCCTTCTTTTCTCTGATTGCTCTAGCCAGGACTTCCAATACTATATGGAACAGGAGGGGTGAGAGTGGGCATCCTTGTCTTGTTCCAGTTTTCAGGGGAAATGGTCAGTTTTTGTCCATTTAGGAGAATGCTGGCTGTGAGTTTCTCGTAGATGGCTTCTAATATTTTGAGGTATGTTCCTCGTATGCCTAGCTGTTTGAAGGTTTTTATCAAGAAGGGGTGCTGAACTTTATCAAAAGCTTTTTCTGCATCTAATGATATAATCATTTGGTTTTTGTTTTGACATCTGTTGACGTATTTAATTACATTTATGGTTTTACGAATGTTGAACCAGCCTTGCATCCCAGGTATGAAGCCTACTTGGTCATGATGGATGATTTTTGAGATGTGTTGTTGAATCCGGTTTGCTAGGACCTTGTTGAGAAATTTAGCATCTATGTTCATCAAAGATATTGGCCTGTAGTTCTCTTTCTTTGTTGGGTCTTTACATGGCTTGGGTATCAATGTGATGTTAGCTTCATAAAATGATTTGGGGGAGAGTTCTGTCTTTCTCAATTGCCTGGAATACCTTCAGTAAGATTGGTATAACCGCCTCCTTAAATGTCTTGTAGAATTCTGCTGGGAAGTCATCTGGTTCAGGGCTTTATTTTGTAGGTAGTTTTCTTATTACGTAGTCAATTTCCTTGATTGTTATTGATCTATTTTGGGTCCCAATTTCTCCATTTTTCAACCTAGGCAGGTTGTGTGATGACAGAAAGTCCTCCATTTCCTTGAGGTTTTCAAGCTTGTTTCCATACAAGTGTACATAGTAGTCTCTAATGATCTTTTGTATTTCTTCAGGATCAGTTGTGACTTCATCTTTTGTGTTTCTGATTGTGTTTATTTGAGCTTTTTCTCTCTTTTTCTTTGTCAGTCTAGCTAGGGGACCATCGATCTTGTTTATCCTTTTGAAGAATCAGCTTTTTGTTTCATTGTTTTTTGTATCATTTTTTTGTCTTCTATGTCCTGGATTTGGGCTTTTATTTTGGTGCTCTGGATTCTTCTGCTGAAATTAGGATTTTTGTGGTCTTGCTTTTCCAGCTTTTTAGGTGGCTTCTTAGGCTGTTAATTTGTGATCCTTCCATTTCTTCATGTGCATTTGTAGGGTTATAAATTCCCCTCTTACTACAGCTTTCATGGCATCCCACAGATTTTGGTAAGATGTTTCTTCATTTTCATTTGTTTCCAGGTATCTTTTAATCTCTGTTTTGATTTCATCATTAACGAAGGTGTTGTTCAGCATCATGCTGTTTTGTGTCCATGTCTTTGTGGGTTTTGAGGGGACCTTGGTGGTGTTAATGCTTATTTTTATTCTGAGAAGGTGAATGGTGTAATTTCATTTCTTTTAAATTTGCTTATGCTTGATTTATGGCCAAGCATGTGGTCAATCTTAGAGTATGTCCCGTGTGGTGATGAGCAGAATGTGTATTCTGTGGTCTTTGGATGGAGCGTTCTGTAGGTATCAATTAAGTCCATTTGATCAAGAATCACATGGAGGGTTCGGATCTCGTTGCTGATTTTTTATCCTGATGATCTGTCTAGGGTTGTGAGTGGGGTATTAACGTCCCCAGCTATGATGGTATTGAAGTCAATATCTTTTTTTAGTTTACCTAGGAGCTATTTTATGAAAGTTGGTGCTCCTATGTTTGGTGCATATATGTTTAGGATGGATATTTCTTGTTGATGGATTGAACCTTTTATCATTATGTAGTGGCCTTCTGTATCTTTTTTAAATTTTTGATTGCTTAAAGGGTATTTTTTCTGTGATTAAGATCACAACTCCTCCTTTCTTTTGTGTTCCATTTGCCTGAAAATTTGTTTCCCATCCTCTTACTTTGAGTCTGTGAGTGTCCTTTCTAATGAGGTGAGTCTCTTGAAGGCAATAGATTCTTGCCTGGTGATATTTTATCCATTTTGCCATTCTATGTCTTTTCAGTGGTGCATTTAGTCCATTCACATTCAAACTAATTATTGAAATGTGAGAGTTGATCCCTTTCTTAATGTTATTACAGTGTTGTTGTTCTTCCTGTTTGTGTGTTTTTTTCTTTTGGTTTTAGAGTTGGATAATGTGTGTTTTTAATCTCTTGCCTGTACTCTTGTGAATAACGTTGTTGTTCCTTTTTTCTTTTCTGTGTTCAATACTTTCTTAAGTGTTTCATGTAGAGGTGGTCTTGTGGCAGTTAGGTTCTTAGGGATTGGATATCTGGGAAAGATTTCAATTGTCTATCACTGATGAAGCTTAGCTTGACTGGGTAAGTTATTCCCAGTTGCAATTGTTTATCTTTTAGAACTTTGAAGATAGGGGTCCAAGCTCTCCTAGCCTGGAGGGTTTCTGTAGATAAATCTGCTGCTATTATAATTGGTCTTCCCTGGTACATAGTCTGATCTTTTTCTCTTGCAGCCTTTAGGATTTTTTCTTTTATACCTACTTTTTTTAGGAGAATTATTATATGTCTGGGAGTTGGTCTTCTCATTTGTTGTCTTGCAGGGGTTCTCTGAATCTATTGTGTTTGAATTTTTTCATCCTTGATGAGATGAAGGAAGTTTTCTTGAATGATTTCATGAAATGTTGGTTCCAGTGTGGCCTCTGTTTCTTTTTCTACCTCAGGAAGGCCAATTACTCTTCGGTTCGGTCTCTTGAAGTGATCATTCATCTCTTGAAGGTTTTGTTCTGTCTTTTTGAGCTTCTTTTCTATGCTTTTGACAGTTTGGGTTAGTTCTGTGTTTTGGTCTTCAAGCTCTGAGATTCTTTCTTCTGCTTGGCTAATTCTGCTTTCCATGCTTATTAGTTTGTTATTTATTTCCATCACAGTATTCTTTACTGCTATTATTTCTGACATCAACTCCTTCCTATTGTTCTCTTTTCTCTCCTCAATTTTTAAAATTTTCTCTATTAATGTCTTGATGTCTGGGTTTGTTGCATGTGACCAGTCATTCTGTGGGCTCTTCATTGTTTGTGTTCCAGAATCTGTTTTCTCAGTGTCTGATCTTCCAGGGGTCTGTGTGAGACCTATATTCTTCTTTGGTTTTTCTTCATTTGTGTGGTTTTTTCCCCCCTCCCTACTTTTTCCTTCCCTCCATTTCATCGTCTTCTTTAATTCTGTTATTCAGGGGTAGAGAGATTGCTTTTACTTCTGTTTGTTCAATCTCCTATTCTTTATGTATGCCCTCTTACTTTGTTTAATTTCGAGGTTGCACTGCAGGTTGGGGGTGGTCCTTTTTCCAGTTTTGAGATTTACTTAAGGGGGGACCTGTGATTCAAAATCTATCTGCAGGTCCTGGTATTCGCCGACAGGTGTATGGATAATCTGAAACCTACTTCCCACTGCCTTGGAGTCTGTCCATGCAGTGGGGCTGTAGGTTTACTCCCTGAACTAAAATATGGTTAGCAGAGGGAAGAGAATGGAGCAGACAGTGGGGGAGAGAGGAGGGTGGGGAAAGAGAGGCATAAGGGGGGAAACAGATGAGTGTACCAACAAATGGAGAGAGAGATCTAAACTGAAACAGATAAAAACAATAGACCACGGTTACAGACTAACCAACTCCCATACAAAAAAAAAAAATAAAACATACAACGATGCTAGCATACAAGCTAACCAACCATCTTATTGGTGTGCTGTTCCTCTATGCAAAGATATGGTTTACAAAGAGGAGAAAAGTGAAGAAAAGGAAGAGGAAAAGAAAAGAAAAAAAGGAACAAAACAGTAGGAATAGAATTAAGTCATTAAACTAACAGAACCAATCAAGCACACTCTGAGTCTTTTCATTTAAGTCCAATGTCCTTTCAGCTCTGATTTCTAACTCTCTTTTCAAGCTGGTAAATTAGTTCACAGTTAGGGTCAGTTGCCCCTGGCCTGCTGTGAAGGACATTTCAGATCACCCTCTGTTCACCACTTAAGTCTGGTCTGTTTCTGTTTTTCAAACTTGTTTCTCCCATTTCGGTGTTGTTACCTTGAATCAACAGCAAGTGGTGCTATCTCAGCTGCTCACCCCAGAGGGGGTGAAGCCAGACAGTGGTCGGGCAGAAGCTGGAAATGGAAGCCTGTCTCAGGGAACACAGGAGGAGACCCACGGTCGGCAGGACGTCACGGTGGCAGCAGATGTGGCAGCGATCCCAGCAGATCTTGCCTGCAGGGGCTTCAAGGACTGAAGTCGAGGATCGCCTCAGGCACGGGTGGTGTGATGCGCTATGGCTGCCACAGAGACTGCGGCGGCACCAGCAGCTACTGTGTCTGTGGTTGCAGTGTCTGTCCAGACTGCTATGATGCCCCAGCGGTGGTGACGGCTGAGCTCCGTGTAAAGAGCAGGCTGCCGACGTTGGGGTCCACAGCCCCCCGGGAGAGAGCCAGAGACCTCTGCATTCTCCTTTGTAGAGGGTTTCACAGACCAGGTTGCCCTGTCACCATCTTGCCAGAAGTCCTCTGGTAAGTCTTTCTTTTTTTTTTTTTTTTGAGTTTGAGTTTGAGTCTCACTGTGTTCCCTAGACTGGAGTGCAGTGGCTGCTCCTGGCCACCACAGCCTTGACCTGCTGAGCTCTGGCAATCCTTCCACCTTAGCCTTCCAAGTAGCCGGAATTATAGGCACGCACTACCATGCCTGGCTGATTTTTTTTATTTATTGTAGAGATGTGGTCTCGCTGCCCAGGCGGATCTTGAACCCACGGGCTCAGGTCATCCACTCACCTCTGCCTCCCAAGGCGCGGTATTACAGGCTGAGTCACCAAGCCCAGCTTGGTAAGATTTTCTTACAGTCATTTTGCTATTTGTTTCCTGGTTGTTTTGGAACTCCTTTCTTTTCTTATTGTCTTCCCTAGTGGCTAAGTACTTTTCTACGTTTCAGTTTTGTTGCTTTTATTTTTTGTGTATTCTTTGCAGGTTTGTGCCTTGTGGTTACCATGACACCTACAAAAAATATTTTATAGGTAAAATAAATTATTTTAAACAGATAACATCTTATTTTTATCAGAAGAATGGCACTAAAAAAAGGACAAACTAAAAATATGCAATATCCATTAAGTTCATTCCCCCACATTTTGACCTTTTTGCCTCAATATATGCATTTTTATGTTTATATTGCCTGTTAACACATTTCTGTAGCTCTTAATGTTTTGAACAGATTTGTCTTTTAGTCTACATACCATACTAAAGATATGAGTGGATTGCATACAATAACTACAGTGCTAGATTATTATTTGGGTTTGTCTTTGTATTTACTCTGACCTGTGTGTTTCATACTCTCAAATATTTTATCTTTATGCATTAGTTTTTTTCTTTCAGATTGAAGAACTCACTTTAGCATTTATTGTAGGATGGCTATGGTAGTGATGAATTCATTCAGCTGCTTTTTGTTTTTGTTTGGTCTGGAAAAGACTATCTCTCTCCTTCATATTTGAAAGATAGCTTTGCTCAGCACTGAATTCTTAGCTGGCAATGTTTTTCTTTCAGGACTTTGAATAAGTCACCTCACGTATTCATGGCCTCTATGGTTTCCATTAACAAGCCTGTTGCCAGACAAATAGAAACTCTTTTATATGTGATTTTCTTCTTTTTTTATTACAGCTTTTAGGATCCTTTCTTTGTCCTTGATCTTTGAGTTTCTGATTATTACATGCCTCTGAGTAGTCTTATTGGGTCTTAATCTGTGTGGTTTACCTATTAATTTATATCCAATAACCTGTATTTGAGCCTATATTTCTTCTGAATGATTCATTCTGCTGTTTAGAACTTTTAACAAGTCTTTCAGTTTAGCAGATATATTTCTTTGTTTCAGAATTTTTTGAATTAGCTTAATTATTTTATTAAATGTATATGATAAATTTCTAAATTACTTATCTATGTTAATTTGGAGACTATTGAGGATCTTCAAATCTGCCATTTTGAATTCTCCATCAGAGAGCGTGCCTATTTTTTTCTTGTGGGGGTTTGTCACTGACTCCTTTCTTTGTCCATTTGGGAAGTACATGATTTTCTGTTTGCTGTTGCTTATTGTGGGCAGATATTTTTTATCTTAAAAAATTTTGTCATATATACCAGTCTTTCTGTCTGGTTATCTTTGATGTTTTTTTTAACTGATTATTTGCTTAGAGATTTATTTGCAATTTGCCTTCTGAATTTTTTTTACTAGAACATTGCCTTGTTTTTGGCACTAGATGACATCTTAACCCTATGTTTACTTCTAATCTAGCAAACTTTGTGAGTGCTACCAGTCTTAGATGGAAGAGTTCTCAAAGGTGGTAACCTAGTATTGTTGTAAGCCTAAGTAGGAATTCTCTTCAGAGAACATGTGGTGCTTCTGATTTGGCATCTACTTTGCCCAAATTACAAAGAAAAATTTCCTAAACTGGTGATACTGATTCCTCCTCCCTACTTTGCCTCTGGCTTTCCCCAGAAACTTTTCTCCTATTGGGTACTTGTAATGCTTCCCATGAGTTGAAGAAGAAACTTGTTTATTTCCAGGGAACCAAACATGGTGAGGTAGCTGGTTGTCCATGTCAACCTCACTTTTTTTTTTTTAAGTGAAGAAAATTTATCTGCTTACTTGGTTCCCTGGAAGATTGAGGAAGGACATCTCAGATTTAATAATCTTTACTATGGCCCCGGGAAATGTTTCATTCCCATGTTTGAGTTTTAGGATAGTGCTAATGATGATCTTTGTGCTGTATGCAATAAGTCCCCTACATGGAAACATTCAGGTTGCTAACTTTCAAAATGTGAACATGTATTTTCAATGTATCATTTCTAATCACTAGGTGGCAGTAAAGTTGTTAAATACATACACTACTATACGGCCAATTATGTTAACTGGGTAACTAGGCTAACTTTGCTGGATTTACAACAAATTGGATTTACAATCACACTTCAGAATGGAACACACTAGAATGTGGGGATTCACTATTTGGTTTTGATTTTCTGGGAGTAGTGGTGATGTTAGAATGTTCTCTGCCGTATTTATTGTGTATGTTGAATCATCTGTGCATCCTTGAGTGAATCCCACTTGATTATGGTGAATGAACTTTTAAATCTGTTGTTGAATTCTATCTGAATTGAATTTGTTGTTGAATTCTATTTGCTAATATTTTGTTGATACTTTTTTCATCTATTTTCATCAGGGATACTGGTCTGTAATTTTCTTTTTTTGTGATTATCTTTGTTTTTTGTCTCATTATAATGTTGGCTTTCTAGAATGAGCTTAGTGGTACACTTTCTCCTCTTTTCTTTTTGTAAGTAGTTTATGTAAAATTGTCACCAATTCTTCTTAGAATATTTGGTATAGTCAGCAATGAAGTCATCATGTCCTAGGCTTTTATTTGGTCGAAGATTTTAAATTTCTGGTTCCATCTCATACATTATTAGTTTGTTCAGATTTTCTTTCTTCATGATTGAACTTTGGTAAATGTTTTGTGTCTTCATTTCTTGTGAGGCATCTAGTATGTAGGTATATACTTGTTTATAATAGTATCTTATAGTCTTTCATATTTCCATGGAATCAGTGCACTGTTTTTCATCTCTGATTTTATTTATTTGAGATTTATTTTTTCTTCATTAGTCTAACTAAATGTTTGCTCATTTTAACTTTAAAACTTTAGAGTGAGTATAGAAGATGGTTGTAGACCCAGTTGGACTTGCGAGTCCCAGTGTGAGTGAGTGTATGGAAAGTTTTGCATATATGAGTAAATGGATATGTGAGTGGCTGACTGAGGTGGGACTCAAGAACAAGTGACCAGGGCTGTCCTGGTGAAGTGGCTGGTCCTGCAGCTACTCTGTTTTGACCCTAGTACTTCCTGGGCTTCAGAAACTGAGTGCCATTAAAAAAAAATCAGTAAAACCCTTCCCAAGCTGCTAAGAGTAACTGCCAACTCCAGGCTCTGCTTCACTATCATAGTGCCTGGTCAGACTCTGGCAGCAAAGACTGAGGAGGGAGCACAGTGAGAAAGCCCAGAGGCAGAGCCCCATTGGAGAAGACAAAAGAGGCGCACTGCCACCATCTTGAAAACTGGGCATGAGAGTGCTCTGGCTTACTCACCATGGAGTGACAGACCCCATCTCTGTGACTAGTGGATTAACTACTCAGGTGTTGATTGCAATGCAGAGGGAGAATTCTGAAAGCATAAACTCCAGAGGGACAGTACAAGTACTGAGTGTCAGATGCCCAACCCACTCCCTTGATTCAACCACAGGACAAAGAATTTGGCTGGAAAAGGACAAGGAGGACCTCAGAAGAGATCAGTGGTGAGTCTGGAGCTGACCCAACTCCCACCTTCCCTGCAAGCACCTGAATGTCAGACCCACATGGCTGGGGCATGTCTGAGAGGGAAGAACCCATGCAGAACATGGAAGTCAGTCATGATAGGACTGTACTCCAGGAAAAACCTGGCTGGGGTGCCCCCCTAACAGTACTGAGGAAGAAACAATTCTTTACCTCCTTACCAGAGGAGATCTCCCTGAGCATACAAGAATGAGAGGGGAGGACTGAAGCCCTACCCACCCCCACCGCCACTTCCTCCTTACCCAGGCAGACACTGGGGAGACTGTGAATAAGGCCATAGCTCTTCAGGAGACAGCAAGTTGGCTTACCTATGAGCAGCTGAGAGGAACATTTATAGAACCTACTACAAGAGGACAGTTATTTTTTGTGCTTGTTGTTTTTTGTTAGTTTTTGTTATTTTTTTTCTTTTTCCTTTGTGCATGCATGTGTATGTGAGGGCTCTAACTGTGTTCTCCCCCCCTTTTATTTCTTCTTATTCTTTCCTCTTTTTTACTTTTGTTTTTGTTTTCTGTTTATGTGTGCATGTGAATGATTGAGTGCTCATCTTTCAATTTTATTTGTTTGTTTTTATATTTTTTAGTTTAATGTATATGTGAATGTATGTGTGAGGGTTCAGTTTGAATTCTTTTCTTTTTCTCTGTGTGTGTGTCGGTTTTCATGGTATTTTTGTTTGTTTGTTTTGCTTAATTTTTTGTTCCAGTTTGTACTGGTTTTTGTTTGTGTGTGTGTGTCTGTGTGTGTGTGCTTAGATTTTTTTTTTTGCTTTGGTTTCTACTCTTGTCATTCTGTGTTTTTAAAATTTTTTTTACTTTTTTCATCTTATTTCATTCTGCTTTACTCTTTTCTCATTGTTGTTACTGTATCTTGGACTCTTGGACTCAGGGGATACCCACACATACCTATTACATCATCAGATAGAGTGGTAGTGAGGAGTGAGTCTCAGAGAACCCATACCACAATCAGTGAACATTGTGATTTGCAAGAAGTTTCTGAATCCTAGTTCCCCAACCTCCACCTTATTTGAATCTCAAAACAACAAGAGACAACAAAACTTTCCACCTACAGTCCTTTTTCAAAATATAGCAAATTCAGAGCCCTGATCAGGGAAGAATAGAGGACTGAGTAAATATCAGAAGTGAAAACCTTTCTCACTGCCACTGAATAATGGGACTAAAGAGAAAAGAAAGAGATCAGTGAGGAAACATCAACAGAAGAAAACAGATAATTCCCAGTGTGACAGAGAGAAAGCACCTGAAAAAAAAATCACACCTCGGTGCCCAAACAATGGAAGCCACCAATGACTCACCCCAGAATACAATAGGGATTATGAAATGAATGGAAAGGGTGACTAAGAATCAAGAAAGAGAAGATGCAACATGAAAAACTTGTAGCAGAGATGGGTTTCCAGTGAAAATTAATAAAGCATACAAGGAAGAACTGATATCAATCCTATCAAAGGTAGTCCAGGCAATTGAGAAAGAGAGAATTCTTCCAAAATCATTTTATGAAGCTAACATCACACTGATACACAAACCAGGTAGAGATCCAGCCAAAAAAGAGAACTACAGATACATATTCCTAATGAACACAGATGCAAAAATTATCAACAAGATTCTAGCAAGTTGGATCCAACAACACATCTCAAAAATCACCCACCATGACCAAGTAGGCTTCATCCCTGAGATAAAGGACTGGCTCAATATCTGCAAACTATAAATGTAATGAAATACGTAAACAGATATAAATACAAGAACCACATGATTATATCATTAGAAGCAGAAAAAATTTTCAGGAAAATCTGGCATCGCTTCTTGATAAAAACTCTCAAACACTGAGCCACAGAAGGAACATACCTCTAAATAGTGATTGTCATATACAATAAATCTGCAACCAACGTATTGCTAAAAGTATAGAAACTGGAAAAATTTCCCCTGAAAGCAGGAACAAGACAAGGCTGCCCACTCTAACCCCTTCTGTTCAACATAGTGTTGGAAGTCTTAGCTAGAGCAATTAGGCAAGTGAGGGAAATCAGATGTATTCATATAGGAAAAGAAGAAGTTAGCTTATCTCTCTTTTCTGATGATATGATCCTATTTCTGGAAAAATCCAAGATAATCTATCAAAAGCCTCCTTGTAGTGATAAAAGACTTTGGCAAAACCTCAGAGTACAAAATAAATGTGCAAAAGACAGTCACATTATTATACACCAACAACAAACAGGCAGAGAGCCAATAAAAAGCACAATCCAATTCACAATAGTCACACAGACACACACACACACACACACACACACACACACACACACACACACACACACACACACACACACAAATGAAATACCTCGACATATTCAAAACCAGAGAAGTGAAAGACTTCTACAAGGAAAACTACAAAACACTGCTCAAAGAAATCTAAGAAGACACAAACAAATGGAAAAATATTCCATACTCATGGATAGGAAGAATTAACATTGTTAAGCTGTCCATTCTACCAAAGGCAATCTACAGAGTCAACGCAATGCCCATTAAAATACCAATATCATTCTTCTCAGTTCTGGAAAACACAATACATAAATTCATATGGAAACATAAACAACCATTGAATAGCGAAAACAATCATTAGCCAAAGAAACAAAGTGGGGGCTTCACACTTCCAGATTTTAAACTTTATTACAAGGCTACAATAATCAAAACTGCATGGTATTGGTACAAGGCAGGCATATGGACCAGTGTGACAGGATAGAGATTCTGGAAGCAAAACCTCAATTTCTCAATCAACTCATCTCTGACAAAGCCTCCACAAACAACCACTCAGGAGAAGAGAACCCATTCAGTAAATGGTGCTGGGAAAACTGGCTGACCACATGCAGAACATTGAACAGAACCCCTACTATCACCATACATAAAAATCAACTCTCAATGGACAAACACCTAAATGTAAAACCTCAAATGTTAAGAATGTTAGAAAATGCAGGAGACACTCTTACAGAAATCAGAGTAGGCAACCAATTCCTGATCAAAACCCCAGATGTCCATGCCATAGGATGTAGGATAGACAAGTGGGACTTCATTAAACTGAAAAGCTTCTGCAAAGCAAAAGAAACCATCAAGAGAGCAGAGAGACAGCCCACAAAATGGGAAAAAATATTTGCCAACTATATATCTGACAAAGATCTAACCTACAGGATCTACAAATGACTCATGCATACCAAAAGGAAAAAAAAAAAAAAAAAAACTAAACCAAACAAAACAAACAGCCCCATTAAAAAATGGGCAAAAGGCATGAATAGAAATTTCTCAAAAAAAGATTTATGAGCAACCAACGAACACATAAAAAAGTGCTCAGCCTCACTAGTCATCAAGAAATGCAAATAAAAATCACATTGAGATACCAACTAACCCCAGTAAGAATGGCTATTATTAATAAAACAAACAACAACAGATGCTGGTGAAGATGCGTAGAAAAAGGAATGATTCTACACTGCTGGGGGGAATGCAAACTAGTTGAACCTGTATGGAAAACAGTGTGGTGATTTCTAAAAGAACTAGAAATTCACCTCCCATATGACCCAGCATTGTCCCTACTGGGAATATACCCAGAGAAACTCAAATCATTCTTCAAAAAAGATGTACCTACACATGCATGTTTATTGCAGCACTATTCACAATAGAAAAACATGGAACCAACCTGTTGTACATATACAGAATGTAATATTATACAACCATAAATAATGATAAACATATGGACTTCACAGCAACTTGGATGGATTTAGAGTCTATAATGCTCAACATTCTATCACAGAAACAAAGAACTGAGTACCATGTGTTCTCACTCATAGGTGGACCCTGAACATTTACCATAATATTATAAGAAAGGGATTGGCAGCATCAGGATACTGCTGGGGTGGAGGGGGCATATAACATTAATAAGGGTACCTGATCTCAAACCAGGCATAGTGGGGACCAAAGGGAGTCCCAAACTTTACCTGTACAATGTCCACTTGTATATCTAACCCTGAATTGTACTACACATCTTTAAAATAAAAAATATATATAAATAAAATTAAAAATTTCTTAAAAATTAAAAAAAACTTTAAACAATTTTGTTGACTTTTTGTGTTTCCTTAATCTAAAAATTTTATTTGGTTTTCTTTGGATCTTTATTATTTTTCTTCTACTAATTTTGGCTTTATTTTCTTCTTGTTTTTTTAGTTCCTTAAGGTGCAATGACAAATAGTCTATTTGAAATTTTTAAAAAATATTTGATAGGTGTCTAATGGTAAAATCTTTCTTGTTTGAATCCTTTTGTTGTAACCTATATGATTTGATATTTTGTTTCCATTTTCATTTGTATCAATATTTTAAAAATTATTTCTTTTAATTTTTTCATTAATCCATGGATTGATCAGCAGCCTGTTGTTTAATTTCTATATATTTGTAAAGTGTTCATAGTTCCTCTTGTTACTTATTTTTAGTTTTATATAATTTTTGTCAGAAAAAAATACTTGATATTGTTTCACTCTTTTTAAAATTGTCAAGACATGCTTTTGTTGCCTAATATATAATTGATCATGGACAATGTTCTATGTGGAGTTGAGAGGAATGTGTATTCTGTAGCTGTTGGATGGAATGTCCCATAAATGTTAGTTAGGTTCATTTGGTGAAGCTTGCAGTTTAAGTCCAGTCTTTTCCAATTTTCTGTTTAGACAACCTTTCCATTTCTGCTAGTGGGATGTTGAAGTCCATTACTGTTACTGTTTTGCTGTCACTTTATCCCTTTAGTTATGCTCATATTTGCTGTATCTTTTAGGTGCTCTCTTAATTGTTATTTTGTTCTGCTAAATTGATTCCTTTATCACTATGCAATATCTGCTTTATTTCTTTTGATAACTTTTTAAATTTATAGTTTATTTTATCTAATATAAAGATAGCTAGCTACCCTGCTCTCTTTTGGTTTCCATTTGAATTTAATATCTTCTCCATCCCTTCAATTACAGTCTTTATGGGACCTTACAGGTGAAATAAGTCTCCTGTAGAACATGGTTAGGGTGATTAACTGCCTTTGTGTTTGTGAAAATATGATCTCTCCTTTAATTTTGAAGGCCAGGTTTGCTGGATAAAATATTCTTGGTTAAAAGTTTTGTTTTGCTTTTCTTCCAGCACTTGAAATATATCATCACATTCTCTCTTGACCTATAAACTTTTTGCTGAGTTATCTGAAATAATTGTATCGATACTCCTTTTATATGATACGTTTCTTATTTTATTGTTTTCAGAATGTTTATTTTTTATTTTTGATAGTTTGATTATTATATGTCTTATTTTACATTTCTTTGAGTTAAATTTAATTTAAATCCTCAATTCCTGTACCAGGGTATTGGCGTATGTTCCCTGATTAATGAAGTCTTCAGCCATTATTGCATGCATATTTTGTTGTCTAAGAAAGATAATAATTTACAGAACAGATACCTCCATAATACAAGTATGTTTGCTAATGAATAATCAATATTCAGGCTGAGTGACTTCCTCAATTCTCCAATATGGTTAGATATCTGAATAATAAATTTTTCTCCAGATGCAAGAGACACCGTTAATAATTCAACAGTAAACCTTTAGCTTGAGAATTTCTGATATATTTATGTAGTTCTTTGAAGAATAAACATTCTTTCATAGCATCAATATTTGACTTTACAAGCTAGAAGGGAGGTGAGATAGAGCCAACCTTTTACAGAAATTGTGCTTACTACTGATTTTGGGAACTTGCTTAACTAATTTTCCTTTTTGGGCCTTGAAAACTTGGAACCCAATAGGGTTCACCAAACTAGATATTTGAATATATTCATATTTGTCTATAATTTAATTTTGCATATGTTCATGCATGTATAATTAAATGTACACACTAGCATGATCCTAGAATACATACTGCTATTAATATTATTTTACAGTTTTTTGACTTTGCTTGAACCTCCTGCTATCCACTT
Source organism: Carlito syrichta (assembly GCF_000164805.1). Lineage (NCBI taxonomy): Eukaryota > Metazoa > Chordata > Mammalia > Primates > Tarsiidae > Carlito > Carlito syrichta. The sequence goes on from NW_007246816.1 coordinate 204,085, forward strand.
TGCCTTCCCACATCCAAACTAGCCTTTCACTACAAATGAAACAACTTATGTTGACAAATTAATAACACACACAAACACACACAATGTGTGTGTATATGTGTGTACGTATGTGTACATTTCTTGAAGCTATAGATATCTCCTTTTATGTACTCTATAGCTCATAAAATCTTTGCTCCTTGCTTGTTTTTCAAAGTGAAATTGCATTATATAAACTTTCCTGCATCTTGCTTTAATGACTGCATGGTATTCAATATTTCTGTGGTGACTAGTATAATTTATTCAACAATCTCTAGTTGATGGACTTGCACTGTATTTCTAATTTTTTTCCTCTTCAAAACTAATGTTTTAATAGTATTCTCATTTTTATGCCCTGACATATTTGTGTGTTCATTTTGTGAAACTGGTTTCCAAGAGTGTGTTTGTAAGATCAAAGAAAATGTTTAGTTTTACATGTTCATGGATGTTGTTGGACTGTGTCTCACACCTGTAATAATTCAATTTCTGTCACTATGTGGGGGGGGGGGTGTGATTTTTCTGCTTCAGTCTTAGCAATAAGATGTATTGCAGAGCTTTTAAATTTTACCAATTTTTTTAACATAAAGTGATAAGTTATTGTTAATTTGATTTGCATTTCCCTGCATAATAGAGACTGGTTATTTTCTCATATGTGTATCAATCACTTGGATATGCTTTCTTATTGGCATTCTTATACTTTTGGGTATTTTCTCCCAATTTTGTTATCTATATTCTTTTGTAAGTTTATAAAAGCTCTTTGTGCATAATATTTATTAATCTTTTATTTCTTTTATATCTTTAAAAGATCTATTGCCTATTAACTCTTTTTAATCACAATGTAAGTTGCCATTAAAAAGTTTTCAATTTTTATGAAATCAGTTATAACATTTCTTTTAGAACTTCTGAGTTTCTCACTTTGATTGAAAAACTCTTTTTTAATTCCTAGATGAAACAGTCACTATTACACACAAATGCCTGACAACTATCACAAAAACTCTGCCAAAACCACAGACTTGAACAAAAATTACTACAATTACAACATCTACCCAGCAACTGCCTGTTCAACCTTAAACTGACACCACCCTGGTTGTTAATCCTTCTAGCAAAGGATAATTGTTTCAAAACAAAATTATGTAAACTTCCTTATTTTTATTTTTAAGATCTTTATCTTTCTTTACCTCTCTGAGTATGCCCACTTATATTCCTACTCCAACATTCACTTCAAAATACGCTTATGATGGAGGCTTTGCCCATTTATTTGGGTTGGCAATACAAATTGATAGCAAGGGGTTTTTACTATTATTCTTTCACTCTGAATAAGAATACTACTCTTGTTTTATCAAATTCTCATATATACTGTTATTTAATTTTCTTTGGTGCATTTATCCATTTTTATACAAATATACGTTAATTTGACTGACCTCTGTATTTTTATAACGTATTCTACTTCTTGCTAAGGCAAGTTTTTCCTCTTTAATAGTCTCTTTCAATAATCTTTGCTTATTTGGAGGCAATTATTCTTCCAAATAAAAATTCAGATTGCTATTTTTAATGCCAAGACTCTATGTTGAGTACCATTAAGAACTGAATTACATGTACATATTAATCTTATTAAAACTGATATTTGTTTATTGTCTTAACATGAAGATTATGATATGTTTTTTCTTTTGTACAGAGTTTACATTCATAAATTTATTTTCATGTAGTGCTTTATTTGGGACCTTGTACCATGAAAATTTATTCCAACTAACACATAATTTTGGTTGTTTGAAAAAGAAATATTTTCTCTGATTTTATTTTGTTTTGATAGAAGATAGATTAGCTACTAATTTTTAATGTTAAATATTCTATACTAGAAAAAAATGGATTTTCTAGGTACACATATCATAGAGAAAAATAATTACTTTTTAAATGTTTATCATATTTTTCTGTTTTATTGCATAGACTAGAACTTAACAGGCACAATTTAAATAAAAATCATGATAGTAGGTACATAGCTCCTGTCTTTAACTTTAATAGTTTTAGTGTCCTATCTTTTAGGATAATAACTAATGATGGTTTCCATTGCCCTTCAATAAATTGTCATTTCTCATCTGTTGTTATGATTATATAATATTCTTTAATTTAATGATTGATTAGAATAAGCTCTACTTAATTATAGTATATTATTTTGCTGAAAATAGACTTCCTTCTTTTAAGTAATGCTTTTTTCTTAACTTAAAGATATTTCCTCTATATTCACAAAAATACATTTCTGTTTTTAAAAAAACTTTTACCAGATTATTTTACTAGAGTTGTCTTGTTTTTATAAAATATGTTGGAAAACTTTAAATATTCCTTTATGTCCTGGAATTATGTAAATAATAATTTATTAACATGCTCTTTTGAAACTAAATAAAATTCAATTATTAATCCTATAGATCTTGGTAATAACTACAATGGACAGGGGTTTTGGATACTTTGCAGTAATTAATTTTTATATTTCCATTCTTTGAGGTTCACTTTATTATTGCTCTAAAATTTAGATTATTATTTACTAGGGAATTGCAGATTTCCTTTAGGATTTCAATATTTTAACAACTTATTTTTTCCTTTATTTACATTTATTGTTTTATATTTATTCTATTGTATCTAGTATTGCAGCTCTTAATATTAGTAATTGCATTGGTAGGCAGCATTTAGGATGGCCAAATGATCTCTACCTCTTTGTATTTGTACTCTTGTATAATCCCCTTCCATTGAGTATGGAATGAATGCATGACTTGCTTTGAGCAAACAGAATATAGCAAAGATGATGAGTGAGATTACAAAAAGCATCTCCCACACTCTCACTGGCTTGCTCTCAGGAAAACTAGATGCTGTATTATAAGTAACCCTATGGAGAAGCCTGCCTGGCAAATGGCTAAAAGAAGATTTTAGCTAACAGACTACTAACAGTAACAAAATAGAGGCCTTCAGTCCAATAACTTGAGAAGAACTTTGTATTGCTGACAATCACATGAATGAATTTAGAAGTAGATTATCTTCTCCTTCAAATGAGACTGTAGCCCAGATTATATGTTGATTATGACCTCATGAGAAAACTTGAGTCAGAGGCACCCAACTCATTTAGCCCCAAATTCTTAATTTTTGGACACTGGGGAAAAAAAAATCAATATTTGGAGGGTAATTTGTTACTCTAGAATAGAGAACGCATGAAAATTCCTTTATCCAAACTACTTTGGTTTATTTTGTTGTTTGTTTCTAATTTATTTTTAACTGAGTTTGATTTTATTACATACACTACGAAAAAAACCTTAATTTGGAGGGGTTAAACAAGAAAAAAATGTTTTTCATGTAAAAAAAAAAAATGACAGAATTATGCAGGCCGAGCTGATTGGTGAGTTCATAAACTTATAGGGATCTTGATTCCTTTGAGTTCATGTCTCTAGATGAGGATATCTTTTTTGTTTTGATGTAAGGTGAGTTTTACCAGATGAAAAATGTGAGAAAATGACCAAGGAAAGTGATCCTTGCTTTAAGGATATTAAATAAAATTAAAAAAAATTATATTACATTGACCAGATAGTTTGTCATATATCTGGAAGATAGGCAGATATATGATAATCTTTTAGCCTAGCTGCCAGCCATGTGTCTAGTTTAAAGTCAGAATTTGTCTGCATAAAGCAAGTTCACCAAACTAAGGTCCATGGACCAAATCTGGCCCATTGCCTGCTTTTATAAATAGAATTTTCTTGGAAAATAGCCACATATCATCATTTATTCGCTTTGCTTTCTATAGATGCTTTCACATTGTGATGGCATAGATGAACAGAGACAGATAGCATATGGCCTGTAAGAAATGTTTTAGCAGTCCCTTTGCAGAAAAATGTTTGCCAAGCTCTACTACAAAAGGACAGAATAGATATCGGAAGCCACTTACAAAGTTAGGACAAGGTAGCATAGCAGCAATGGGAACAGCCTATACTTTCTGTCTTTGGTATGATCAAAGTGCAGGAGTTCCAGGTAGGGAAACAAAATGACACAGAAGGTAATTGATTGCATCAGTAGTACTGTGTTAAGCATACAGTCGCAGAATCTCTGTGATTTACAATGATAAATGTTTGTTTAGCTCATGAGTTTGTGAGTTGGGTGGGATTCAGGTGACATAGGCCAGGTTCAGGTGGGCTTTCCTCCTGATCCAAGCTGAGTGCACGCATATGTCTGCCACAAGTTGGTACTTGACGATCTAGACTGGGCTTGGCTGATGGTGACACTGCTTCCTATTTTGTCATATCCTTTCTGATAACCACAGGCTAGGCAGAGGATTCTCTTCTCATAGTAATGACATTAAAAAAAAAAAAAGAACAAGCAGAAACATTAAAAGTCTCCTGAGGCCTAAGCTTTACATTAGTATAACATTGTTTCATCTTTAACCTATTGGTCAAAGCAAGTCAAATAGACAAACTTAAAATCAAGAGATAGGGAAGCACCCCGCACAAAATGGAAAGGTGCTGCCAAGTAACAGAGGGAATGGAAATGATACATCAGTCTTAATCCTGTTGAATGGGCACTATCTCATAAGGTTATCTAAGGAGATAAGAAAATTGTCAGTCTGAAAAATGCATTTTCTGTCCCCCGAACCAGACAAGTGCTAAGATGTCCATGACAGAGCAAGGGACAGAAATATTTCTAAGAAACCTGCAGCTGTGTCCTATTGAACTTTGGCATTTTAACTGCAGCCACACAGAGGGGGTGATAACTCGTCACTATTAGGCAAGAGAACACCACAGACAGTACCAGCTAATAGATTAATCTCTTTCCTTATCTCTGCACCCCTCCAGCCCCAATCTTGGAAGCTGCATAAAAGGTGAAGGGGAATATAAATGAAAAATACATAGCAAAGGAACAACTCTATTCTTTTCTCACCTTAGATTCCTTTGTTGAGGAAAAAGGAGAAGATGTGAACTAAATGTGAGATTGAAGTCTTGCATTTTACTGAATCTAAAGTGTCTTTATTTGCCCAATGAAATGTGTTCTTTTAGTTTTTATAACTGAAAAGCAATTGGAAAATCTATGGGGCATGTATAAAATATTAGCATTAGGGAGAGAAAGGGAGAACCTACAGAGCACGTCTCAAGGTAGAAGTTGGAGGGGGAAAAAAACCATTTTTATGATTTTTGTTTTCATAACTCTTTGGATCCCGTCTCCTTAGTAAATGAATTACAAAAGTAAAAATACCATGGCCGTCTATGACCTGGCCTATTAGAAGAAAAATTTAAATAGACTCGATGCAATAACAAATAGGCATCTAAGTATGAAACTTCAGTGCAAGTTTTATTGTTGTTATTAGCGTATTACTAATATGAACACAGAAGAAGATGGGCATGGAACGCCACCTCAAGACAGCATTTATTCATTCCTTTCTCTGTTACATTCTTCTGCCATGCTCCTTGTCCTAAAAGCAATTGTCATCTAGTGGGGAAAATGTGATAAATAAGGGCATGTTTCATTCAAGTACGACAACTGCAGTGATCAAAGGTAGAAAGGAGTCATCAAGGAGCCAGTAATGGGGGTGTGAGGAAAGTTTTATAAGAAACACTTTTGCTGAATGTTTCATAATGAGTAGACATTAAACAGCTCAACTAAGAATGGGAAGTTTTCTAGGGTTTGGGGAGAAGGGAGAACTCTGTTCTGGGACTCCCCAGATTGTGACTTTAGCAGTTCCCTTTATTTCCCTGATTCTCAGTGTCCCTGTCTCCTGTGTGATATAACAGTCATTGTCTTGCCAACCCCTTGCTAGATGTTCAGTAATTAAATTGGCTATCATCTGTGAAATCACATTTTAATGTTTAAAGTTCTGCTGATGATAGTGATGATGACTTGTACTGTGCTCTGAAAATGTAGTTCTGTGAAGAGTAAGAACCTTGATTGTTTACTTTTTAAACCCTGGGTCTTAATGTTGATGCTGAAAGAAGTACACCTCAAAAAAGTAATAATACATTTGCTTCTTTGAAGAAAAGAGGATAGGGATAGAATTATAAACACGTCTAAAATGACCTTTTTTGCAATTAAAATAAAGCTCATAACGTCTCCTCTTTTCTCCTTCACCTTGACTCCTTACTCTCCAAGCCCCATCTCAGTTCCTCCTTCCCACTTCTCTTCCTATTAGCACTTAATATACTAGCCTCACCATACAATTATATAGAAACTATTATTATCCACATATTCTAATTGAAGAGAGTAGGATTAGACTATTTAAGCAGCATGTTTTATGCTCACTATTAGGTCCAGAAATTTGAACTAGTCCTAGCCTTGATGCACCAGCACATTGATACATATATCAAGTGGCTTCAGATGTGTTTTAGATGTGATATATGTTCAGTTTTAAAATGTTTGAACTTTCCTTCAAAAGAAGCAGCAAATCATCTGTAGAGAAATTAAATATTTACTATTTTTTTCTGTGATATTTAAATGCAGGCACTGCCGGGCTTGGTGGCTCAGCCTGTAATCCTGCACCTTTGGGAGGCTGAGGTGAGTGGATTGCCTGAGCCTGCGAGTTTGAGACCCGTCTGGGCAACTTGGCCAGACCTCATCTACAGTAAATCAAAAAATTAGCTGGGCATGGTAGCACTCGCCTGTAGTTCCAGCTACTTGGAAGGCTGAGGCGGAAGGATCGCCAGAGACCAGCAGGTCGAGGCTGTGGTGGCCGGGAGCGGCCACTGCACTCCAGTCTGGGCGACAGAGTGAGACTCCAACTCAAAAAAAAAAAAAAAATTGCAGAGCACAAATGACGATACCAAGAAGAGCTGGGGCAGGGATAGGAGATATGACCTATCAAGAACTTACTTGTGCCCTCTCAGGTTTTATATAATCAATCAACTTTTTATCACCCTGTAAATATGCAGTTTCAATTTCCTATTCTTTCACGTAACTTCTCTTAAACCATTCTAATAAAGAAATTTAGCTACTGCTATTGCATGCTTTCCTAGCCTGAATCCTTGGCATTCCTTGTCTTGCAGCCACATAACTTCAATCTGTTTCTGTCTTTATGTGGCTATCTTTTTTTGTGTTTCTGTCCTCACATGGAGCTTGCTTCTTATAAAGACATCCGTCTCATAGGATTAAGGACACAACTTATTCAGTATTATCTCATTTTAATTAGTTACATTTATAATGACCCTATTTCCAAATGAGGTCACATTCACAGGTACTGTAGGTTAGTACTTCAAGGTATGGTGGGGGGGCATTCGATTCATAATGGAGATACTGGAAATCAGTATTTTCCCTCTGTTTGCATAGTTTTAAAAAGAGGGTTTCGGGCTGGGTGATGTCTTACTTCCTTTACAATTTTAATAGGCCATGTCTCTGAAACCATTTTTTCATAGGCATTTTTATAGTAAAGAGAAAGTTTTTAATTGAAAGGAAATGAAAAATAGACTCTCATGTGCACATGCATACACACACACACACACACACACACACACACACACACACACACAGACACCAGGATTCAGTGAGAGCATAACTGGAAGTATGCAGTGTGCTGATGTGAACATAAGAAAAAGATATTTAAGATCCTTCAGGCCCACAGTGGACTACCAGTGACTTATATACTAACTCATTTCTGCTAAACAGTTTACAAGAGTTTTGTTTGTACAAAGATTAATTTAGAGATTAAACAGGTGACTTTGTAAAAGCCCCCAAAGAAGGTTTTTCTGAAAGCCTATAAAACATATTTGTGGGTGGATGTTAATGTTTATGAAAACATGTGTGTGTGTGTGTGTGTGTGTGTGTGTGTGTGTGTGTGTGTGTGTGTGTGTGGTTTACCATAGTCCAGTTCCTTAGGAATAGACTTGAATTATCCCTTTATTTTCTTCTTCTTGAGATTTCATCATATGAATGACTTTATATATACTAAAAAACAAGCAAAATATTTTAGGGTATGCTAGGCACAGTGGTTCGCACCTGAAATCTTAGCTCTTTGGGAAATTGAAGTGGGAGGATTGCTTGAGCCCAGGAGTTCTTGACCAGTCAAGGCAACATAGTGAGACTTCATCTTTACAAAAAATTAAAAATGAATATTTAGGTGGCTGATTACTATATGGTATAGTAAATATCTGGCCATAGATAATGAGAGTTATTCTCAGTTCTTCCAATGCCTATAAATCAAAGAACAACTGAACTTTATGTGTGCTCAGAACACAAATGAAAATCAAAGGCTTACAACAGGAATTTTATTCCTATTATTATGCATTTCTCTTCATGCAAAAGGATATACAGGAAATTGAAGAAGATGAAAAAGGATGAATGACTAATATATACTCAAACTTATGAGAACTAAGGGAGGGCAATGATATTTTTAGTTGTTTTTATATAAGTGTTTTGTGTACTCATTTCATTTTCCTTTCTGCTTTTATTTTATGAAAGAATAAATCGAAACTTCTAAAGTTATTTTCTCTGATTGTACAAGTGATAAGAAATGAAGCAAGAATCTGGACTGAGATTTGTTAGACAAATCCTGAGCAACTTTCTCTAGGGCAATGTGTGGTTTGTGTGTGTGTGTGTGTGTGTGTGTGTGTGTGTGTGTGTGTGTGTGTGTGTGTGTGTAGCGATAGAGGCAGTAATTATCCACCAAAGAAAGCCCATTCAGCAGAATGTTAAGACACCTTAAAATTTCCTGTCTATTTTTTACTCTATAGATTCTTTATCTGAGGTTGCTCCTTTTGGTTTGTTTTAACAGCACTAATCTGTTAACCTGGGTAAAAAAAAAATGCTTGAATAGTGGGTTAACAAAGAAGTATTTGTATCAGTCATTGGGTATTTGCATCAGTCAGGATTTTCTAGAGAAATGAAACCAATTGAATAGCCATAGCAATGGCACTAACTACAGGTATAGATGAGATAGAAATAAACAGAAAGGGAGAAAAAGAGAGAAGGAGGGAGGGAGGGAGAGAGGGGGAAAGGGAGGTGGGGAAGCGAGGAGGGGGAGAGAGAAAGAAAGAAGGAATTGGCTTATGTGATTATGGAGATCTGCAGGGAGAGTGTATAAACTGGACTTCCATATAAGCCAGTGTAGCAGTTCCACAGTGAAGAGTCTGAAGGCCTAAGAACTAGGAGAACTGATTGTGTCATTCTGGTCCAAAAACTGGAAGACTTGAGACCTAGGAAGAACTAATGTTTCAGTTTGTGTCTGAAGGTTATCAGGCATGAGGAATTATCTTTTACCTGAGGGACAATTATCATTTGTGTTCTATTCAGGCCTTCAACTTATTTGATGAGGCTCATCTACTTTAAGGAGGCAATCTGCTTTATACAATCTACCAATTTAAATTTAATATCATCAACAACACCTGCACAAAAGCATCCTGAATAACATTTCGCCAAGTGTCTGGGTACCTTATAGTCAAGTGGAAACATCTTATGATTTAAATGTTTCTATCTCCCCATCCTGCCCCAAATTCATATTTTTAAATCCTAACCCTCATAGTGACGTTATTAAGAGGTGAAATATTTGGGAAAGCAATTATACCATAAAGGTGGAGGCCTTCTAAATAGGATCAGTATTCTTACTAAAAAGTCCTTGGGAGCTCATTCATTCCTTCCACCAGGTGAGAGTCAACTAAAATTCACTGTCCGTAAGGACATGAGTATCTACCAGACACCAAATCTACCTGATCTTTTATCTTGGACTTCCCATCCTATAGAACCATGAGAAAAAAAAAATTCTGCTATTTATAAACAACTCAGTCTAATGTATTTTATCATAACAACTCAAACGGATTAAGATAACATATAAAATTAACCATCACACAATGTAAATCTTTTCTTGAAAAATGAAGCTTGTTCAGTTTGTTAAAAATGAATAATCCTGTTTAGAACTAAAGAAAAACTAAGTAAAAGGTGAAAATTAAGAAGAATATTTGCACTATTTCTGCAACAAAGCTATCATCCCTCTTCACATCTGATTAGAATTCTCTGAAATTCTCTGTGAGCACTATATCCCACTGTTTCTTCCCACACATGCAATGTGCTAAAAATGTCAGAACACTCATAGTCCCTGAACACCCCATGTAGCCATGCACTCATGTGCCCCCAAGCCTTTGATCACGCTGTTCCCTCTGCATAAAGTGACCTTTTCTGCCCCTATTCTCTATGTGAAAGAACCCTGCCTGATTTTCAAAGGCCAGTAAATACATCACCTCCTTTGTGAAGACTTTCTTGTGTCCTTGACCGATAAAATTGACCAGTCACTCTGCTTGATCAGAGAATACAGTTGATACCACTAGCACAATGTCTGTCCTGAGTCTTTACTTGTAGGCAGGCACCCTGTCTATATTCCACAGCCTATCAATCCATTACAGCTTCATTGACCACTCTGGCTCCCTTGGCAACAATTCCTCAATGCTTTAACACTTTGTTCTCAACATGCTTCCTTTGACCCGTTTCTCAGCCTCTTCCTCCCTTTTGCTGCTGCTTCTCCTTTGTTCATTTTGTATTGGTATTTGTCCCTGCTGATTTTGGCTTCTGAAGCTCCCCAAAGAATCATTATTTTCTATATTGCTACACTATTCTGGATTGCTTTGAACAAAACACTCCCGAAGGGCCAGATTCCCAGCAAGGGTCCTCTTCACCCCTGTATATGTGGATTCATGCACAGAGAACTCATCAGTCTAGTTTTAGTCTATGTAATTATTTCCTTCCTGTTAGATGGTGAGCTCTTTTCTAGAATTCATATCTTATTTATCTTTGTATCTCTTATGATTTCCTTATGCCTATCATAATTTATATGCTTAATAAATATACATGGCATGAATCAAGTTAAATGCATTTCTATTTTGAGTGTCCTCTTTGCTCCTTTCAGCTTTTAAATTTTTGCTTCCATGCAAGTGCTAGTTCTAGTTGTTTTGGACTATTTCTCATAGAAAGCAGATATCATTCCTTCAACTGATTGTGCTCATATGCTCTGTTTCTCTGCTGAGTTGTGAAACCCCATGAGCAATCAATGTTTTGCTTTTTCATATGTCTATAAAGTGCTTAAGCAACTGCATGTTTTAAATAATACTGTTGTACTTAAAAATTGGTTCTAACTTGCTATCTTTGTCTTATACTCTGGCTGGATACAGATAAGCCATAGTAATAACTGTTATCCGAACATTTGTCACATTCTTCCTTCCTGTTTGAGTCTGTTTCTCAGATATTTGTGAGCATTTTTGATGGCAGGGAAAATCATTAACCACCTCTGAAAACCCAGTGTCTCACTTGTGCCTGGAACTGAACAATGATTATGTCAGTATTTAATAAAGTGATGATTGATATATTATTACCATCTTTGAATTACCTCTTAATTACTTAAAAGGAGAGGAAGATAATTCACATTCACTGATTATCTACTTTATTGAAAATATCATGTATTTTATATGTATGATTTCTTTCTTTTTTATAATCAATATTTTTTATTATGATATTGTGGGGTACAGTTAAGGGTTAGGTATACAAATATTCTTCATTCAGGCACCCTTGTTGATAAGAGGTTTCTCATTCAAAGTTTGGGGAAGGTCATTCAACATATTTTGGCCTCAGTTTTATCGTCTGCAAAGTAGGGGTGAAATTAATACCTTATGGAGCAGTGAGGAATAGTTAAATTAATAAATGTGAAGCCATGGAATTGCATACATTAAAAGGGTAAATTTCATGAAGTTAATTATATCTTATATTTTAACATCAATAAATTTTCATTAATGTTAAAAAACTCATGGATATGCTGAAAATAGTACCTTCATATTTGAGGGAGGAAGATTTTCCAGAGTACCAAATGTTGGAAGCTATACATTCTATAAAATGGTTCCAGCATGCTCATTCTCATTTTTGCTCTTTCCCTCATTTAGCTTGTCCTTCACCATCAGATCTTACAAATTTTATGTTTGCTTCTTTGTTTTCAAACTGTTTTTTGCTCATACCCTGATTCTTCTCCAAGTCTAGACCTTCATCATGGTTTTCCAAACCATGCTCCCCACCTCTTTCATGTAATTCTCCAAAGTGCTGATAGGTTATGCTTCTTTAAGTGAAATAATTATTCCTATTCTGCTTAATATCATTTAGTTACTTCTTACAACCTGTAAGATAGGTTCTTTTTTGTTATGTTAGTTTTTTCTGACATATTACGTCATATAACATCTGACTTAAAACTATATTGCAACTGAAAATAAAATACTTGCACCAAGTAAGTATCAAGTACTGACTCAGAACTACAGACAGAGAAATAAATGGGTGCAATCCAGGTCTGAAACATCTCACACACCTCTTCTATATATTCTCTGTCCAAACACTTCATGTTTTTCAAAATGCCTTCAAAATTCTCCTCTATTTTTTGCTCTCCCCATATGGAATGGTCAAGCACCGTCTATAACTACAGAACACCACCCTTCCTTAGAATCTCAGTTCACATCCTGTCTTTTCCTTTGAGACTTCCCTAACCATCCAGCTAGAAGTGGACTACCTTTTATTTGTTTTTATAAAACATTTATTGAGAGCCTTATATAAATGTCATATTTTCTCAAAGACATGACTCAGGTTCCTAGGCTTAAGATGCCTACATGTGTTTTCTCATACTATGCTCCATTCACAGAATGGATGCACTCCTGTCAATCTTCCACTTGGATTGTGAACATTTTATATCCACAGAATGGCGGCACTCTTCATGGTGTAATCTTCCACATGTGTTTGTTTTTCATTTCTTTTCGTAGGAAAGCACCATCTGTGACATTGCCGATTTACTTTGGCATCTTTGTTACTTCCTTATGAGAATATCAGTTTTACTAATTCATGGTAAAAGTAGTCAATCACAGTGAAAGAAGTGGCCAGGAGTGGTGTATCACATCTGTAATCCTAGCACTTTGGGACGTCGAGGCAGGAGGATTGCTTGAGCCCAGGAGTTTGAGAATAGACTGGGCAATATAGTGAGATCTTGTTTTCTACAGAATTTTTTTTATATTAGCAGGGCGTGGTGGCATGCACATGTAGTCCCAGCTACTTGGGAGGCTGAGGAGGAAGGATTGCTGGAACCCAAATGTACCGGCAGCAGTTAACCGTGATTGTACCACTGCACTCCAGTCTGGGTAGCAGAGTGATACTCTGACTCACAAGATTTAAAAATAAAAATAAAAATGAAGGAAAACTCAAGGAATTGGAGTGGGAGAGGACTAGGAATTTCAGCTCCCTAATTTTAAGCATACAATTTCTTTTTTGGGGTATGTGGGGGGGAAGCAGGATTTATTGAGAGGACAGAAAAGTTCCCAGAATGGGAGGGGACCCAAGAGGGTTACCCTAAGAGTTCAATTTCTAAAACTCATTATTGAATGGCTTAACACATTTTGTGGATAGATAATTTTAAGTCAGATTTCTTGATAGTCAGCTATCATAAAAGCAAAAATTCAACCACCAAATTATGTTGAGCACCTTATTTATATTGAAACAGTTGATATTCAGAGTAATACTAAAAGTTAGAATCTCTTTTCTAAATCCTACAGATACAGAAACTGAGCTTTAGAGATATAAATAGCTTAACTAAGTTTATAAAAATTACATACAGAATCAAGGTCACTCAGAACAGAGCACCAAATAATTACGCTTTTTTAATCATGACCATGTTTTGATTCTGAGCTGGTTTTGTAATTTGTACCAATATGATAATAATATAAACAATACATCAAATAATAATAATATTCAACAGTAATAAAAATGATTATTATCTAAAATATTATTTTGCATGTACTTTTCTTTTCTTTTTTGAGTTGGAGTTTCACTCTGTCGCCCAGGCTGGAGTGCAGTGACATGCCCACAGTCACCCCAGCGTCGATCTGGAGCCATCCTTCCACCTCTGCCTTCCAAGGAGCCAGAGCTACAGGTGTACACTACCACGACCAGCTAAGTTTTGATTTATTGTAGAAATGAGTTCTCGCCAAGTTGTCCGGGCCAGTCTTGAAGCTGCGGGCTCAGGCTATTTCAAGTACTTTTCTAAGGATTTGTTACTGATTCCTTTAATATTACCACAACCTTATGAGACAGTTGCTATTTGTATATTCATTTTGCAGATGGTAATTAAGAGGTTATGTGACTTGCCAAAGATTATAAAAGTTGGGATTCAAACTAACTGTTTGTCTCCAGAATCTTTGCTATTGTCTATTATTACAGACTAACTTTTCAAATTTGTAGTAAAGTATCTGTATTATATATAATGTATGTATTATATATTAAAGCATATGCTTTTTAATGTCTCTATTTGAATTTGAATTAAGGAAAACTTAATGACGTCAATATATCCTGGAGCTAGTGAACTTATATTTTTGCTGTTAATATTTGCCTTTGTCTTTCTCTTTCTCCTTTTATCATATATGCTTTGGTTTATACATTTTAGATACTTAATATAGAAAGAAGTACCTTTATATGTATGGGACCACTTACCTCAATTCTGTATCTTAAAATTTCTTTTTCTTACATAATAATACCAGTCTTCCTCTTTCAACAGACCATTTTACTTTTATCACTGTAGAAGATAAGTTATTATAATTTTTGATTTAGGAGCTCTAAAAATAGCATAACATCACATTTACTATTTATTTTCTAATTGTGCTATTATTAGAACACTTTGGTTTGGATTTTCCAAGTGTAGGTCTAACTAACTTGTCTTAGAAGTATGTGGCTAAAGTAAAAATGACATGTGGGGATTCAGATTGAAGATAGAAGGCCATACACACATACATTTGGCTTTTAATCTTGCCCTAAATCTCACTAAAACCACCATAAGTATAAGGGCTTTTTTGGGATGGGGACACATCTTTATAGACAAAAAGAATGGGAGAGGAAACCATGGTGACAATGTATAGGATGATGAAAAAATACAGTAACGAATAGCTGATTAAAAAAAAAAACTAAATACACAATACGCAAAAGGGAAAGCAAAATAAAAATCCATTTTGCATAGAGACTCCAAAATAAGTTAAAATCTATGTGCACCCAGGTGTGAGTAAAGGTTGGACTAAAAACAGGGTGTTAGAAAATCTGCTAAAGAATCAATTATAGGTGGTGGAGGCTTTGTCAAAGATGAGTTGGTTGAGAAATTGAGGTTTTGCTTCTGTGATCTCAATTCTATTCCATTGATCTATATGCCTGTTCCTATACCAATACCAAGTTGTTTTGATGATTGTAGCCTTATAGTAAAGTTTGAAGTCTGGTAGTGTGATACCACCTGCTTTGTTTTTTTTTGCTGAGGATTGTTCTGGCTATTCTTGGACATTTGTGTTTCCATATGGGGAGAGGAGAACCTATTCAGTAAATGGTGCTGGGAAAACTGGCTGACCACATGCAGAAGATTGAAACAGGACCCCTATCTATCCCCATGCACAAAGGTTAATTCCAAATGGATCAGAGACCTAAATGTAAAACCTCAAACCATAAGAACCTTAGAAAATGAAGGAAAAACCCTCATTGAAATCGGAACTGGCATCCAATTCCTGAACAAAACCCAAAACCCACAGCTCATTAGAGAGAAAATAGATAAGTGGGACCTTATTAAACTGACAAGCTTCTGCAAAGCCAAAGAAACCATCAAAGCCTACAGACTGGGAAAAAGTATTTGCCCACTCCAGGTCCGACAAAGACTTAACATCCTGGATCTACAAGGAACTCAAACGAACTGAAAAGAAAAAACAAACAACCCCATTATAAAATGGGCAAAAGATATGAACAGACACTTCACAAAGGAAGACATCTGAGCAGCCAACAAACACATGAAGAAATATTCAACCTCACTAATCATCAGGGAGATGCAAATCAAAACCACACTGAGATACCACCTAACCCAGTCAGAATGGCAATCATCAACAACTCAAAAAATAACAGCTGCTGGAGAGGGTGTGGTGAAAAGGGAACACTTCTACACTGTTGGTGGGAGTGTAAACTAGTGCAACCTCTGTGGAAAGCAGTGTGGCGATTCTTAAAAGCTCTAAATACCAACCTCCCATATGACCCTGCAATCCCCCTACTGGGAATATATCCTGAAGAACACAAATCACTCTATAAAAAAGATACCTGCACACGCATGTTTATCGCAGCATTGTTCACAATAGCAAGAACCTGGAAACAGCCATACTGCCCGTCAAAAGAGGACTGTATTAAAAAAATGTGGTACATATACACAATGGGATACTATGCAGCCATAAAAAAGAACAAAATCATGAATTTCGCAGCAATCTGGATGGAACTAGAGTCTATAATACTGAGTGACCTCTCACAGAAACAGAGATCCGAGTATCACATGTTCTCACTCATATAATGGACCTTAAACATCCACTGCAATACTATACGAAAATGACTGACCGTACTGGGAAATATGGTGGGGGGAGGGAGATGGGATTAACAGTAGCAAATGTATGTCTGGGAATGGGGAAACACCCCACATCAACAGGGTGCCTGAATGAAACGCAATTGTATACCTAACCCTTAACTGTACCCCACAACTTCACAATAAAAAAAAAAAAAGAATCAATTATATGCAGATCTCAACAACATAGCTCTAGGCATTTCCCTTCCTTACCCTGAAAAATCTGAAGTTTTAACCTCTGGCAGTGCCTGAAGAGAAATCCAGGTGATTAGGAGCAGGGTTATAGAGTAAATTTAGTAAATTAAGGTAAAGTTTAAGAGCTGAATGCTCTATATAGAGACTTCACCTGCTTTCTCAACTCAGCTTCTTTAATGTGGTACATAATAGTGTATGTACCACGCAATGAAAGTAGTCTTTCCTAGAAAATCAGATCAAAATGAAAAAAGTGAAACATACAACTATGATGTTTTATTTTCATACAAGCAACTCAGATTAACCACTAACAAACTCAGTATGTTTTACTTTTTTAGACAAATCACTTAGAAAGATTTTAAAAATACACAAAGATTATTCTAGTAAAAATTGTGAAATATATTTGAAGTGGAATATACAAAAATTGCATAAGAGTTAAATAATGAATTATTAAAAAGTAAATGCATTTTTGTAAATTATACACAGGTCAAAAAATAACACATTACCAGCACTACTGAGCTGCCCTTATTTCTCTTCCAGTCAGCAAATCCCCAAAGACAACCACTGTCCTGACTTCTAACATGAGAGATGAAGTTCGCTTATTTTTAAAATTAATTTGCATAATACATATACTTTACATATACATATATGTAAATATACATAGCCTGCCTTCTTTGGCTCAGCCATATATTTTTGAAATTTGTCTATGTTGTATTTATTTCAGTAGTTCATTCATTTTTATTGCTACATAGTATTTTCATAAGTTATTTTCAATGTCCTACTTGTCAATAAAAGCAGACATAAAAAGATGATCAAATACTGGGGTAATTTGACTATTACAGAAGAACCAAAACAAAGGCATCACATAAGAAAAAAAATTAAGACATACAAAGAGAAACTACACAGTAGAATTTTTGTTTAAATTGTGGGGTACTATTCAGGGTTGGGTATATGAATGGTCATTGTGTAGGTAAAGTTTGGGTCTCACTTTTGTCCCCACTTCACCTGGTTTGAGATCAGGTACCCTTATTGATGCAGTATGACCCCCTTCCCTCCCCTTGCAGTTTCTGACTACTGCCAATCCCTTTCCTATAGTTATATAATTGTTTAGAGTCCATTTATGAGTGAGAACATGAGTGAGAACATCAGTTTTTTGTTTCTGTGACTCTAAATTCATCCAATTTTTATGTGAAGTTCATAATTTTCTACTTCTATATGACTTTGTAATATTCCATTGTGTATATGTACCACATTTTTTTATCCAGTTCTCTTTCAGTGAGTAGCATGATTGGTTCCATATTTTTGTAATTGTGAATAATGCTGCAATAAACATATGTATGCAGATATCTTTTTCATAGAATGATTTGAGTTCCTTTGGGTATATTCCCAGAAGGAGGATTGTGGGAGTAGTGTGGAAGGTCAATTTTTAGATCTTTTAGGAATCACCAAACTGTTTTCCACAGAGGTGGTACTTGTTTACACTCTAACCATCTGTGTGGAAGGGTTTCCTTTTCTCCTCATCCTCTCCAGCATTTGTTGTTTTTTGAGTTATTGATGATGGCCATCCTAACTGGAGTTAGGTGGTATTTCAGTGTGGTTTTAATTTGCATTTCTTTAATGATTAGTGAGGCTGAGCATATCTTCATGTATCTGTTGACTACTTATTGAATACTTATATGTCTTCTTTTGAGAAGTGGCTATTCATATCTTTTGCCTGCTTTGTAATAGAGCTGTTGTTTTTTTTCTCTTCATCATGTTTGAATTCCTTATAGATCCTGGATATTAAGCTTTTGTGAGATATACAGCTGGCAAATATTTATTCCCATTCTGTGGACTGTCTACCCAGTCTCTGATGGTTTCTTTTGCTTTGCAGAAGCTTTTCAGTTTGATGAGGTCACACTTGTCTATCATGTGTCTTATGACATGAGCATTTGGGGTTTTGATCAGGAACTGGTTGCCATTTCCAAGTTCCATAAGGATGTCGCCTACATTTTCTAAGTTTCTTATAGTTTTACATTTCTTATGGTTTTGCATTTAGGTCTTTGATCCATGTTGACCTGATTTTGTGTATGGTGATAGTTAGGCATCTTGTTTTAATCTTCTGCATGTGGTTAGTCAATTTTCCCAGTACTATTTACTGAATAAGTACACCTCTTCCCATTGGTTGTTGGTGAAGGCTTTGTTGAAGATGAATTGGTTGAGAAGTTGAAGTTTTGCTTCTGGAATCTCTATCCTGTTTCATTGGTCTATATTAATACTGTTCTTGTACTAATACCAGGCTGCTTTGATTATTGTAGACTTATAATAAAGTTTAAAGTCTGGAAGTTTGATACCTCCCACTTTATTTCTTTTGCTGAAGATTGTTTTGGCTATTTGTGGTCATTTATGTTTCCATATGAATTTCTGTATTGTTGCTTCCAAGCCTGAGAAGAATGATGCTGGTAATTTAGTGCGTATAGCTTTAAATCTATGGATTGCCTTGGGTAGGATGGACATCTTAACAATGTCGATTCTCCCAATCCATGAGCATGGAACATATTTGCATTTGTTTGTGTCATCTTTGATTTCTTTGAGCAGTGTTTTGCCGTTTTTGTTGTAAAGGTCTTTCACTTATCTGGTTAGAAAGATGCCATGGTATTTCTTTTTTGTGTGTGTGGTTATTGTAAATAGGATTATAATTTTTATTCGAGTTTCTGTTTGTTTATTCTTGGTGTATAGGAATATGACTGTCTTTTGCATATGTACTTTACACTCTGAGACTTTGCCAAAGTCCTTTTCAGTGCAAAGAGGTTTTTGACAGATTCTCTTTGACAAGTTTTCAAGGTATAGGATCATGTCATCTGCAAGAAGGGATAACTTAACTTCCTGTTTTCCTATTTGTATACCCCTGGTTTTCTTCTTTTGGCTGATTACTGTAGCTAGGACTTGTAAAATGATGTTGAATAGGAGGGATGAGAGTAAGCAGCCTTATCTTGTTCTGGTTTTCAGGGGAAATATTTCCAATTTCTGTCTCTTTAGCAGTATGTTGACTGTGGGTTTCTTGTAGATGGTTCTTACTATTTTGAATTATTTTCCATCTATGCCTAGGTGTTCTAGGGTTTTTATCAAGAAAGGATGCTGGATTTTATTGAAAGCATTTCCACGTCTAATAATATAATCATGTGGTTTTTGTTTTTACATTTGTTGATGTATTTAATTATGTTTATGTTCTTGTGGATGTTGAACCAGTCCTGCATCCAAGGGATTAAGTTTACTTGGTCATGGTGAATAATTTTTGAGATGTGTTGTTGGATCCAGTCTGCTACAATCTTGTTGAGAATTTTTGCATCTATACTCATCAAAGATATTGGCCTGTACTTCTCTTTCTTTGTTGAATGTTTGCCCTATTTGTGTATCAATGACATATTTGCTTCATAAAATATTTTAGAGAAAGTTGTATCTTTCTTGATTGCTTAGAATACTTTTAGTAGGATCGGTATCAGCTCCTCCTTGTATGTTTTCTAGAATTCTACTGGAAAGACATCAGGTCCAGTGGGTTTTCTTGGAGGTAGTTTTTTTTTTTTGTGACAAAGTCACTTTATTGAGTTGTTATTGTCCTATCTCAATTTCTCAATTTCTTCTTGTTTCAACCTGAAGTGGGTGTGATGTCAGAACATCCCCCATTTCATTTAGGGTTTTGAGTATGTTTTCATACAAGTGTATATAGTAATCTCTGATAATAGTTTGTATATCTTCAGGGTCAGTTGTGACTTGATCTTTTGCATTTCTGATTGTGTTTATTTGGGTTTTTTCTCTCTTTTTTTGTCAGTCTGGCTATGGGTTTATCAATTTTGTTTATCCTTTCAAAGAATCATCTTTTTGTTTCATTGGTTTCTTTCTGAGATATTTTTCTTTTCTATGTCCCATATTTGGGCTTTTGGGCTTTTATTTGGTATCTGGATTCTTCTGCTGAAGTTAGGATTTTGGTGGTCTTGCTTTTCCAGCTCTCTTAGGTGTTAGGTTAGGCTGTTAACTTGTGATCTTTCAATTTTCTTCATGTATGTTTGTAGAGATATGAATTCTACTCTTAGTACTGTATTCATTGCATCCCAGAGATTTTGGAAAGATGTTTCTTCATTTTCATTTGTTCCCAGGATTCTTTTAATTTCTGTTTTGATTTCCATGTTGACCCAGGAGTTTTTGAGCATGATACTGTTTAGTGTCCATGTCATTGTGGGTTTTGGAAGAACTTTGTTGGTGTTGATATTTATTTTTATTCCACTGTGGTCGGAAAAGAAGGATGCCAGTATTTCAATTTTATGAAATTTGTTTATGCTTGATTTCTGGCCAAGGATGTGAATGACCTTAGAGTACATTCCATGTGGTGATTGGTAGAATGTATATTCTGTGGTTGTTGGGTGGAGTATTCTGCAGGTATCTATTAAGTCCATTTGGTCTAATGTCAAGTTGAGGTTCCAGATCTCCTTGTTGATTCTTCGCCTCAATGATCTGTCTAGGGTTGTTGGTGGGGTATTTAAGTCCCCAGCTATGATAGTGTTAGAGTCATATCTTCTTTTAGTTTACCAACCTTTATGCAATTTGGTGCCCCTATGTCGGGTGCATATATGTTTATGATGGATATTTCTTGTTGATGGATTGAACCTTTTGTCAGGTAGTGACCTTCAATATATATATATTTAATTTTTGATAGCTTAAAGGGTATTTTATCTGTTACTAAGTTCACAGCTCTTCCTTTCTTTTGTGCTCCATTCACCTGAAAATGTGTTTTCAATTCTCTTACTTTGAGCCTGTTAGTGTCCTTTTCTGGTGAGATGAGTCTACTGGAGGCAGCATATTGTTTTGTGTTATCCGGTTTGCCATTCTATGTCTTTTCAATGGCACATTTAGTTCATTCACATTCAGGGTAATTATTGAGATGTGAGAGTTTATCCCTGCATGAGGTTCTTATAGAGTTTGTTGTTGTTATTTGTTTGTTGGCTTTCTTTTGATTTTGGGGTTGATTTATGTGTGTTTTCAATCTTTTTATTGCATTCTTGGGAAGTACATGGTCATTCTTTTTTTTCTTTCTTCTATGCTTAATACTTTCTTAAGAGTCTCTTGTAGAACAGGTCTGGAGGTGGCATTAACTCTTAAGGATTGAATGTCTGAGAAGGACTTTAATTCACCATCACTGATGAATCTTAGCTTTGTTGGATAGGAAATTCTTGGTTGAATTTTTAATTTTTGTCGAGAACTTTGAAATTGGACTCCAGTCTCTTCTAGCCTGTAGAGCTTCTGTAGATAAATCTGCTGCTATTCTAATTGGTCTTCCCCACTAGGTAATCTCATCTTTCTCTCTTGCTGCCTTTAGGATTTTTTATTTTATTCCTACTTTCTGTAACTCTCTTCTGTTTGAATGGTCACATCTCTAATGAGATGAAGAAAGTTTTCTTGAATAATTTCATGGAATGTCTATTCCAGGGTGGTATCTGTCTCTCTTTCTGCTTCAGGGATTCTAGATAACCTTAGGTTCAGTTTCTTGATATAATTGCTCATCTCTTGGAGGTGGTTTGCTCCATTCGCTTTTCTATATTGTAACAATTTAGGTTAGTTCCATATTTTGGTCCTTAAACTCTGAGATTCATTCCTCTGCTTGGTTAATACTGATTTCTACACGTATCATTTTGTTATTTCTTTTGTTCACTGTACTCTTTATTACTGTCATCTTGGTTATCAACTCCTTCATTCTTTCCTCTTGTCTCTTCTCATTTATTTGTTCTATTAATATCCTGATATCTGGGTTTGTGGTTTGAAATAAGTCATTCAGGGAGCTCTTTATTTCTTGAGTTCCAAAGCCTGTATCACAAGTTATTGACTTCCCAGGGGTCTGTATGGAACCTCTTTGTTCTTCTGTTGATTCTTCTTCATTTGTAAAGGTTTTCTTCCCTCTTTTTGCCTCCTTATTTAATTCTGCTGTTCAGGGATAGGGGGGATAGCTTTCATTCCTGTTTGTTCAATCCCCTATTCTGCCTTGTGTAGAACCTCTGGATCTATTCAATTTTGAAGTCAAACTTGGGTGAGGTGATGTGCTTTTTACAGTTTTTTTTAAGAAAAGAAATTTATTTTTTACAGTTCTGAGCCTGGAAAGTCCAAAATTGAAGAGCTGCATCTGGTGAGGGCATTCTTGCTGAGTCATAACATGGTGGAAGGCATCACATAGTAAGAAAGCACTATGAGAGAGCCAGAGAGGACTGAACTCACTTTTTTTTATAATCAATATTTTTTATTATGATATTGTGGGGTAAAGTTAAGGGTTAGGTATACAAATATGCTTCATTCAGGCACTCTTGTTGATAATAGGTGTTTCCCTGTCCCCAGACAGATATTTACTAGCGTTAATCCCATCTCCCTCCCTCCCATAGTTTCCCACCATTGTCAGTCATTTTCTTATACTATTACATTGGATGATCAAGGTCCACTATATAAGTGAGAACATGTGGTACTCAGATCTTTGTTTCTGTAAGAGGTCACTCAGTACTATAGACTATAGTTACATCCAGGTTGCTGTGAAATTCATGATTTTGTTCTTTTTTATGGCTGCGTAATATTCCATTGTGTATATGTACCACATTTTAAAAATCCAGTCCTCTTTTAATGGACAGCATGGTTGCTTCCAAGTTCTTGCTATTGTGAACAATGCTGAGATAAACATACATGTGCAGGTATCTTTTTCATAGAGTGATTTGAGTTTTTCAGGGTATATTCCCATTAGGGGGATTGTGGGGTCATATGGGAGGTCTATATTTAGAGCTTTTAGGAAATGCCATACTGTTTTTCACAGAGGTTGCACTAGTTTGCGCTCCCAGCAACAGTGTAGAAGTGTTCCATTTTTGCCACACCCTCTCCAGTAACTGTTATTTTTTGAGTTATTGATAATTGTCATTCTAACTGGAGTTAGGTGGTATCTCAGTGTGGTTTTGATTTGCATCTCTCTGATGATTAGTGAGGTTGAACATTTCTTCATGTGTCTGTTGACTGCTCAAATGTCTTCCTTGAGAAGTGACTGTTCATATCTTTTGCCCATTTTATAATGAGTTTGATTGTTTTTTCTTTTCAGCACATTTGAGTTCCTTGTAGATCCAAGATGTTAAGCGTTTGTCAGACATGGAGTTGGCAAATACTTTTTCCCAGTTGTAGGCTGTTGCCCTGCTCTCTGGATGGTTTCTTTGGTTTTGCAGAAGCTTGTCAGTTTAATAAGGTCCTACTTCTCTATCTTATCTCTTATGGCCTGTGGGTTTCAGGTTTTGTTCAGGAATTGGATGCCAGTTCCAATTTCCATGAGGATATGTCCTTCATTTTCTAAAGTTCTTATGGTTTGAGGTTTTACATTTAGGTCTCTGATCCATTTAGAGTTATTTTTGGAATATGGGGATAGATAGGGGTCATGTTTCAATCTTCTGCATGTGGTCAGTGAGTTTTTCCAGCACCATTTACTGAATAGGTTCTCCTCTCCCCAGTGGTAGGTGGTGGAGGCTTTGTCAAAGATGAGTTGGTTGAGAAATTGAGGTTTTGCTTCTGGAATCTCAATTCTATTCCATTGGTCTATATGTGTGTTCCTGTACTAATACCAAGCTGTTTTGATGATTGTAGCTTTATAGTAAAGTTTGAAGT
>NW_007246816.1:228614-229691 GCF_000164805.1 Carlito syrichta
GGAGATGCCAAGGTATTTCTTTTTTTGTGTGGCTATTGTGAATGGAATTGTGGTTTTTATTTGGGTTTCTGTATATTTATTATTGGTGTAAAGAAATGCCATTGTCTTTTACACATTTATTTTATATCCTGAGACTTTGCCAATGAACTTTATCAGTGTAAGGAGGTTTTTAACAAATTCTCTTGGGTTTTTAAGGTACACAATCATGTCACCTGCAAAGAGAGATAACTTGACTTCCTCTTTTCCTATTTGGATTCCCATTATTGCCTTCTACTATCTGATTGCTCTATCCAGGACTTCCAATACTATATTGAACAGGAGGGGTGAGAGTGGGCATCCTTGTCTTGTTTCAGTTTTCAGGAGAAATTGTTCCAATTTTTGTCCATTTAGGAGTATGCTGGCTGTGGGTTTCTCATAGATGGCTTTTACTATTTTGAGGTATGTTCCCCATATGCCTAGATGTTCAAGAGTCTTTATCAAGAAGGAGTGCTGGATTTTTTCAAAAGCTTTTTCTGCATCTAATGATATAATCATGTGGTTTTTGTTTTGACATCTGTTGACGTGTTTATTTACATTTATGGTTTTATGAATGTTGAACCAGCCTTGCATCCTAGGTATGAAGCCTACTTGGTCATGATGGATGATTTTTGAGATGTGTTATTGAAACTGGTTTGCTAGAATCTTGTTGAGAATTTTAGCATCTATGTTCATCAAAAATATTAGCCTGCAGTTTTCTTTCTTTGTTGGGTCTTTACATGGCTTGGGTATCAATGTGATGTTAGCTTTGTAAAATGATTTGAGAAGAGTTCCATCTTTCTCAATCTCCTGGAATACCTTCAGTAGGATTGGTATTAGCTCCTCTTTAAATGTCTTGTAAAATTCTGCTGGAAAGCCATCTAGTCCAGGGCTTTTTTTGGTAGGTAATTTTCTTATTATGTAGTCAATTTCCTTGATTGTTATCAGTCTATTTAGGGTCTCAATTTCTTCTTGTTTCAACCTAAGCAGTTTGTGTGATGACAGAAAGTCCTCCATTTCCTTAAGGTTTTCAAGTTTGTTTCCATATAAGTGTACATAGTA
>NW_007246816.1:229927-264807 GCF_000164805.1 Carlito syrichta
GGTTTTTGTGGTCTTGCTTTTCCAGCTTCCTTAGGTGGCTTGTTAGGCTGTTAATTTATGATCCTTCCATTTTCTTCATGTGCATTTGTAGGGATACAAATTCCCCTCTTACTACAGCTTTCGTGGCACCCAGATAATTTGGTAAGATGTTTCTTCATTTTCATTTGTTTCCAGGTATCTTTTAATATCTGTTTTGATTTCATCATTGACTCAGGAGTTGTTTAGCATCATGCTGTTTAGTGTCCATGTCTTTTTTGGGGGTTTTGGGGGGAACTTCTTAGTGTTAATGTTTATTCTTATTCTACTGTGGTCCAAAAAGGTGCATGGTAAAATTTCCGTCCTTTTAAATTTGCTTATGCTTGATTTATGACCAAATATGTGGTATCTTGGAGTACGTTCCATGTGGTGAATAGTAGAATGTGTATTCTGTAGTCTTTGGATGGAGGGTTCTGTAGGTGTCAGTTAGGTCCATTTGATTAAGGGTCACATTGCTGATTTTTTTGTCCTGATGATCTGTCTAGGGTTGTGAGTGGGGTATTAACATCCCCAGCTGTGAAGGTATTGGAGTCAATATCTTTTTAAAATTTACCTAGGAGCTGCTTTATGAAAGTTGGTGCTCCTATGTTGGGTGCATATATGTTTAGGATGGATATTTCTTGTTGATGGATTGAACCTTTTATCATTATGTTTTGGCCTTCTGTATCCTTTTTAATTTTTGATAGCTTAAAGAGTATTTTGTCTGAGATTAAGATCATGACTCCTGCTTTCTTTTGTGTTCCATTGGCCTGAAAATTTGCTTCCCCTTCTCTTACTTTGAGTTTGTGAATGTCCTTTCTAGTGAGGTGAGTTTCTTGAAGGCAATAGATTGTTGCCTGTTGATATTTTATCCATTTTGTCATTTTATGTCTTTTCAGTGGTGCATTTAGTCCGTTCACATTCAAACTAATTATTGAAATGTGAGAGTTGATCCCTATCACAATGTTCTCACAGAGCTTTTGTTCTTCCTGTTTGAGTGTTGTCTTTCTTTTGGTTTTAGAGTTGGGTCATTTGTGTTTTTAATCCTTTACCTGTACTCTTGTGAAGAACGTTGTTGTTCTTTTTTTCTTTTTCTGTGATCAATACTTTCTTAAGTGTTTCTTGTAGAGATGCTCTGGTAAGTGTAGGTTCTTAGGGATTGGATATCTGGGAAAGATTTCACTTCTCCCTTACTGATGAAGCTTAGCTTGGCTGGGTAGGTTATTCTCAGTTGGAATTGTTTATCTTTTAGCACTTTGAAGATAGGGCTCCAAGCTCTTCTAGCCTGGAGGGTTTCTGTAGGTAAATCTGCTGCTATTCTAACTGTTCTTCCTTGGTAGTAGTCTGACCTTTTTCTCTTGCTGCCTTTAGGATTTTTTTCTTTTATACCTACTTTGTTTAGGTGAATTATTATGTGTCTGTGAGTTGGTCTTCTCATTTGTTGTCTTGCAGGTATTCTCTGAATCTCTTGTGTTTGAATTTTTTCATCACTGATGAGATGAGGGAAGTTTTCTTAAATGATATCATGAAGTGTTTGTTCCAGTGTGGCCTTGTTTCTCTCTCTGCCTCAGGAAGGCCAATTACTCTTAGGTTTGGTCTCTTGAAGTGAATATTCATCTCTTGAAGGTTTTGTTCTGTCTTTTTGAGCTTCTTTTCTATGCTTTTGACAGTTTGGGTTAGTTCTGTGTTTTAGTCTTTGAGCTTGGAGATTCTTTCTTCTGCTTGGTTTCTGCTTTCCATGCTTATTAGCTTGTTATTAATTTCCATCACAGTATTCTTTATTGCTGTTATTTCTGACATCAGCTCCTTTCTATTTTCCTCTTGTCTCTCCTCAATTTTTTAAATTCCCTCTACTAATGTCTTGATGTCTAGGCTTGTTGCATGTGACCAGTCATTCTGGGGACTCTTCATTGTTTGTGTTCCAGAGTCTGTTTTCTCAGTTTCTGACCTCCCAGGGGTCTGTGTAAGACCTATATTCTTCTTTCGGTTTTTCTTCATTAGTGCGGCTTTTTTCCCTCCCTACTTTTTCTTCCCTCCACATCATCTTCTTTAATTCTGTTATTCATGGGTAGAGGGGTTGCTTTTATTTCTGTTTGTTCAATCTCCTATTCTTCTTTATGTATGCCTTCTTACTTTGTTCATTTCTGGAGTTGCACTGTAGTTTGGGGGTGGTCCTTTTGTAGTTTTTGATATTTACTTAAGAGGGGAGCTGTGATTCAAAATCTATCTGCAGGTCATGGTATCCGATGACAAGTGTATAGATAATCTGAAACCCACTTCCCACTGTCTTGGAATCTGTCCATGCAGTGGAGCTGTTGGTTTACTCCCTGAAATTGAATGAGGTTAGCAGAGGGAAGAGAATGGAGCAGATGGGGGGGAGAGGGGGGTGGAGAGAGAAAGGAGTAAGGGGGGAAACAGACAAGTGTACCACCAAATGGAGAGAGAGACCTAAACTGAAAGATAAAAACAATAGACCACGGCTACAGACTACCCAACTCCCATACAAAAAAACTAAAACATACAATGATGCTAACATACAAGCTAACCAACCTCCTTTTTGGTGTGCTGTTCCTCTTTGCAAAGCAATGGTTTACAGAGAGGAGAAAAGAGAAGGAAAGGAAGAGAAAAGAAAAAGGAACCAAAACAGTAGGAATAGCATCAAGTCATTAAACTAACAGAACCAATTAAGCACATTCAGACTTTTCGTTTAAGTTCAATGTCCTTTCAGCTTTGATTTCTAGCTGTCTTCTCAAGCTGGTAAATTTGTTCACAGTTAGGGTCAGTTACCCCTTGCCTGCTGTGAAGGACAGTTCAAATCACCACTCAGCTCACCACTCAAATCTAACCTGTGTCTGTTTTTCAAGCTTGTTTGTCCCATCTTGGTGTTGTTACCTTGAATTGCCAGCAGGTGGTACTATCTCAGCTGCCCCCCACAGAAGGGGTGTAGCCAGGCAGGAGTGCCCGGAGATGGGAGCCTGCCTAAGGGCACATGGGAGTAGACCCACGGCTGACCCAGGATGTCACAGTGGCAGCAGAGGTGGCAGCGATCCCAGCAGATCTTGCCTGCAGGGGCTTCAAGGACTGAAGTAATGGATCGCCTCAGGCACGGGTGGCGTGGTGCGCTATGGCCATCACGGAGGCTGCACCAGTGCCAGTGGCTGCTGTGTCTGTGGCTGCAGTGGTTGTCCAGGCTGTCACGATGCCCCAGCAGAGGCAATGGCCGAGCTCCGTGTGAAGAGTGGGCTGCTGATGTTGGGATCCGGAGCCCCTGGGGAGAGCACCAGAGACCCTCTGCATTCTCCTCTGTGGAGGGTCTCAGAGACCAGGCTGCCCCATCGCCATCTTACTGGAAGTTAGCTTTTTACAGTTTTGAGATTTGATTAAGATGGTAGCTGTGGTTCAGAAGCTATCTGCAGATCCCAGTATCCACTTACAGGTATGTGGGCCCTACTTGGAACCTACTTCCCACTGCTGTACAGTCTGTCCATGCAGTGGGGATATGTATTTGCCCCCTGAATGTAAAATGAGATAAGTAAAAATGAAAGAGGGGAAAAAGAAAGGAGGGGGATGAAAGGAAAGTGAAGAGGGAGAAGAATAACTGGGAAAACAGATAGGCATACCAACTAAGAAATAAACAAAAACAGAAAAAACAAAACCAAATCATACAATCATACAAACTAACAAAAAAACCCTGTTGATGTACTTGCTCTCAAAAATCTCCATAACCAAATAGAAAATCTAAAAAACAGCAATGAAACAACAAAAACAAGCACAAACACATAAAAACAGAAAGAAGGGAAAAAAAGAGCTTCTTCTGTGGCCATTTCTGGAAATTCTGGTTCCTTTCCTAAGTACTGCTGCCACTTTTGGCTGCTGCTGCTTTTGGCTGCCGCCATGTTAGGGAGCAACTCCATTCTCCAGCCTATTCCCTTCACTCTCAGCACAGGCCAATTGGGTTGCTCTCAGCATGGGTCAGATGTCCCATGGACTGCTATGGGAGAAGGGTTTATCAGATCCAGGTTTACCCTACTCATCAACTGCTGTTGCTTCTGTCAAGTGTTCCACTCAGCTCAGATGTGTCTATGCCTGGGCAAGCATAGGGGAGGGTAGTCTTTCCCTCCATGTCTGATGGTAGATCCCAGAGGGGTGTGGAGATAGCTTCTGGGTCTCAGGTTGGAAGCAGGACAGAGTTTGGTGAGGCAGTGCAGGTCTCTGCCTGGTCCCAGGACAGAGAAAATGGCAGTGGTCAGCATCTCCTCACTAGCAGTGGCAAGACTCAGTTCCAGATTTTCCATGGTTCCTGCTGCTAGTGCCTGGCCTGCTGCCACAGGTGGTGGTTTGGGCCAGTGCCAGGTGCTGAGGAGAAGCTGATCTCTACTGCCTCCTTTAAAGAGACTCCCATGAATGGCAGATGATCCTGCACAATGGGGGCTCTGATCTCAGGGCAGTGGTAGGTTGTAGTCACCTCCTGAGTAGAGCCCTGGGTGCTTGAACCTGAATCTCCCCTCAGATGAACTCTCATTCACCCACTGGCACACACCCACTCATGCAGATAGTCTTTATGGACACTCACTTTTGCAGACTATCACACTCTGACAGGTTCTGAACCATCTTGCTTGCTTCCAGAAATTTTTAAAAATATTAATATCCTGAGAGAGATGAGAGAATATGTTATATTTATGAAGCAAGAACCAAATGAAATAAAAATTAGCAAGTAAGAATGTGAAACATTGAAGTTTTAAAAATTAAATGAATATTCAGAAAATAAAGTTAAGTAAATCCCTCTGTTATTGTCTGAATGAGTATGAGCATATGCATTTTCCCAAAAATGAAATATATGTTTCTCCAAATGTATGTTGAGACCTGACACGTGATTTGATAGTATTAAGAGGTAGGACCTTTTAGAAAGTGTTTAAGTCATAAGGCCTTGACTCTCATGACTGGGATTACTGACTCTATAAAAGAACTTAAAGGGAGCATTATAGGCCTTTTGCCTTTCTGCTTTCCACCACATAAAGATACAGCATCTTCTTGGAAGGAGAGAGAGAGAGGAGAGAGAGAGAGAGAGAAAGACAGAGAGAGAGAGAGAAAGAGATGTCACCAGACATCAAATATGCTAGCGCCAGCTGGGCCCGGTGGCTCAGCCTGTAATCCCACGCTTTGGGAGGCTGAGGTGAGTGGATTGCCTGAGCCCGCAGTTTCGAGACCCGCCTGGGCAGGCGAGACCTCATCTCTACAATAAATCAAAAAAAATTAGCCAGGCGTGGTAGTGCACGGCTGTAGTTCCAGCTACTTGGAAGGCTGAGGTGGAAGGATCGCTAGAGCCCAGCGGGTCGAGGCTGCGGTGGCCGGGAGCGGCCACTGCACTCCAGTCTGGGCGATGAAGTGAGACTCCAACTCAAAAAAAAAAAATATATATGCTAGTGCCTCGATCTTGCACTTTTCAACCTCCAGAACTGTGAGAAAAAAGTTATATTGCTTATAAATTACCTGATCTGAGGTATTTTATTATAGCAGCAGGAAGAGACACTTCCCCAAAATAGAACTAAAAATAACGCACTGGAAATAGGAGCAAGACAGTCAGAAAATAAGAGAGTGCATACAGGAGTTCCAGCATCTGAATTACCTGAGTGTTAGAAAGACAACTCTTTAGAAACAGAATGAGGAAATTATCAAAGAAATATTTCCAGACAATTTCTCAAGCAGAATACAATACTGTGCTATACTGAAAGGAATACGTCGTGCTTAGTCCAAAATATGAAGTTAGGACTATACGGAGTCATATGTAATTATGAAACCACAAAACACTAGGGACAGTGGTACAGCTTTCTTAATTTCTTTAGTTGAAACTTCTGCAGGGGGAGGAACAAATTACCTCAAACAAATGACAAATGTCAGACATGCAGTGTTCTTCTTCCTGGGAACATTAAGTCAGAAATAAGAATGTCTTCAATTTCCAAGAAAAACTATTCTCAACCTAAATTCTATACTCCAACTATTAATTAAGAGTAAATGAGGTGAGTGGATTGCCTGAGCCCGCGGGTTCGAGACCCGCCTGGGCAGCAAGACCTCATCTCTACAATAGATCAAAAAATCAGCTGGGCGTGGTGGCGCATGCCTGTAATTCCGGCTACTCGGATGGCTGAGGCGGAAGGATCGCCGGAGCCCAGCAGGTCGAGGCTGCGGTGGCCGGGAGCGGCCACTGCACTCCAGTCTGGGTGACCGAGTGAGACTCCAACTCAAAAAAAAAAAAAAAAAAAAGAGTAAGAATAGATCATACACGTTTTTTAGATATTCAGCATATGAAAAAAATATGTGCTCTTCACTTTTTCTCAGGAAACTTCCAGATATTATATTCTATCTTCACTAAAAGAAGAAATGAAACCAAAAAGAGGAAAATATGAGAATCAAAAAAAATTAGAGATGCAGGGAATCTGCAAGAAAAGGACATAGAGAGGTCCCACATGACAGTTCTGGGACAAGCCTAGGAACCATCAGTCCAGATCTAATAGTTCAAAATGTTCTAGGGAAGATTTCCAAAGAAGTCACAAAGATAAGATACCTAATGCTTTGGGATTTAGGTTGACAAAATTGTACACTCTGGGAAAAGGTTAGGGTTAACATAAGCTTTAAAAATATTGAAATAAGCAAGGAAAATAGATAAGAAATTTATTGTCTATGTAATAGCATTAAAAATATAACAAAGTAGCTCCTAAGAAATGATAATCATAATATACTATATATCTCAGCCATGCACAAGATTACCTAGTCATAATAACTTACACATTGGATATTGTTTTAATACAAATTACAACATGATTATATTAGGATCATACCATTAAGAGATGTGGAAAAAACTGCAGAAGTATCAAATAAATTGGATGTGGTTGTCACTGGGGTATGAAGGAATGGTATATGCATAGAAAGGTAGACTGTTGGCATTTTCAACAAGCACCTGTAGAACTATTCAATTAGTTTTTTCTTTAAACTATACGCTTATATAATATGGGTATGATTTTTGAAAAACACAAAATACTATACAAATTAAACATATATTTAAAAATATCATTCATCTTACTTTGCTGTTATATGAAACTATATATGTACATATAAATAAAATTACATGGCCTTATATCTGGGACAAATTCAAATACTCTCTAAGTCTGCTGATTACTTCTGAGCTTTGTATGAGAAATCAAGTAGAGAACAGTGCTTCCCTCTTAGACAGCTTCATTCTTGCATTTTCTACAGGGACAGCACCAGTTTATGATGCTGCCACCTTTTTCAGAGGATGGATAGATGTTCTGCCAGGGAGAAATTTCTTTGATAATGTTTGGTGAAGGAATGGCAATTTTAAGTCATGAAAGAAAGCCAGAAGTTCTACACCAAATACCAGTTTGTGTCCCAGTTTTGAGCAATCTAATTTCTATTCTGTGCCCTAAAAGTAACATAAAGTGCAGAGATGTGAAAGCAAGACAGGTATTGCATTGCCTTTTTTTTGCCATGGCTGTACTTTTTTCTTCCATTAAGAGACACTGAAATGCAAATGTCTATATTTGAAAAACTGGGTATGGTTTTAATTCTTCTTAATCTGAAAAGAGCACAGAGTTCCTTCAAACACAATGAGAAAAGAAAAGAACTTTGTGGGCAAATTAGAATTAATGAAAGCAAGATGCATTTACCTTACAATTTCTGGCAGTTTTCATAAAAGCAGACGATTCTCTCACCACATCTCCATCTTGAAGTGTTTCCTTTTTTTCATGTAATGAGTGAGGTAGTGGAAACCTGTCTATGGAGAATAAATTTGGTAAAGTGAGAAATCCTTGTTATTTTTTAGAAGAAAAATAGAAAAAAGAAAAAAACTATAAATGGCTCTTTTGCTGAGCTGTGAAGAAAATCAATACAGCAATATCTCAGGATCAAATGCGAACACTATAGGTTTTTGTCAGTTTTTTAAGGTTTGGAGTAGGAGGGGTTGGTCAAGAGTCACAGATTTCTCTTCCTTGATTAAAGTTGAAGTGCATGTTGCCCTGAATGCAGTAAGTCCATGTTGGACTGTAGGCAATTGAGGAAAAAAATTCTCTATTTCTACATTGACATGTAAAATGGTTTCTTTTTGTTAGGAAACATAATGTTTCCTGAAGTAAAAATAATGAAATTGGCATTTTAGTAACTGGTGACCCATTGCCTTGAAAATCAGAGGTGTGACACATTTATTGAGTGTGTGTGTGTGTGTGTGTGTGTGTGTGTGTGTGTGTGTGTATGTGTAAGGTTATATTTTGACTTTTAAAAAAATTTTTGCTTACAATATGATGAAGGCCAGTAGTTATTAAGGGTTTATACTCTGGGACAATGACTTGAAAACGTTATCTCTAATTCTTGTTGACAGACATTTGCTTTCTATTCATCAATCAAGCACAGATTGATAACTTCACTGCTCTGTTGCCAAGATGACTAAAAATTGAACCCTGTATTTCATGCATTTAGTAACTGTTAGAAAGTTGAGAAGAGAAAACTACATTTAAAATGATACTATGGATTTTATTAATTCTATATCTTGCAATAATTGTGTGAAAGTGATATTGAAATTTCCATTTTATTATATGAACATCGGAAACACAAGGGTGAAATGACCTTTCCATGGTCATGCAACTAATGTGCTTTGGAACCAGCACTCAAGGCCAGGCACATCTAATTCCACACTCATGAGCTCTTTGCTAGATCTGTGATGAGTCCAAGATGAGGCAGCCTGTGAGGTTGAAAATAAACAACACTTGACTTTTAGAAACTTGTAAATCTCAGCTAACAAGGTGGTCATGAAGCCACAATTTAAAAGGTGATCTCTATCACAATTAAAATTGCAATCTAATACATAGTGCTACAGACTGCCTATTTGTGTCCACCCCCCAAAAAATGTATATGCTAAAATTGAATCTCCAATGTGGTGGCATTTGGATGTAGGACCTTAGGGAGGTGATTAGGTAATGAGGATGGAGCTCTCATAAATGGAATTAGTGGCCTTATAAAAGAGATCCCAGAGAGCACCCTTACCTTCTCTGTCATTAGTAAACTCAGCAAGATGGTGCATCTATGAACCAGGTAGCAAGCTCTTTCTAGACAGTAAATCTGCTAGCATATTGACCATGGACTTTCTAGCCTACAGAATCATGATGAATACATTTCCGTTGCTTATAAATTCCTTAGCCTACAGTTTTCTGTTTTAGTAGGAGTACAAAAGGACCAACACAAATACATGGGAATGCATAAATAGTAAGGGTTAGCAGCACAACATGAAATGAGCAAGCTAAATGCAACTATTATTTAGATTAAACATTTAATTGCCTATGTTGTTTTTAAGGACAGTGCTAGGTGCTTTCACACTTATTGTTTTTATTTATATACACTCTAAAAATATTGCGCTTACCAGTGTTTGTTCTTCAGGGAGGAACATTTGACCATATGATGAATACAGTGAATTTGTGGAGTATCACACAGAGGTTTAAAATAAGAGAACATGGATTTAAATTCTGGCTCTACCTTTTGTTAGTTTTGAGACTTTGGGTAAGTTAACTCCTTCAAACAAAGAGCATTCAACCATGATTGGGACTGTAGAGAAATTTCCAGTGTTGTTTTCTGTAATGTATTATTCAGTTACTTGTTGATAGATATCTGGCTTATAAAATATATTTCCTACTTATTTAGATAGTTGATCTTATTTTTTCATCTTGCCTTTTGCTAATAATCAGCTAAAACATTATTATTTATAGCCAATTTTTAAGCTGGGTTGGTCCCATTTTCTTTTAATTCTCCTGTTATCCTTTGATTTTCACACTTCCTCCGTCTTTTTTCACACTTTCTTCCAGATGCTTGTTTTTATCATTTACACATCTTGTCTTTTTGACAGAAGAAAAAATTACTCACTTTGTTTACCTGTGGATAGAATTTCATTTCTTGTTTGTGAAAAAAGAAGATAATAGTTAAAGCAGTTTCCAGTTATTTTCTCTCCATTCAGATAAGCCAGTATTTATATAGCACATGCAAACTTTACAATAAATGACAATAATAAATAAAAGCTCAGTTAACCATAGAAATGCTGTCATGACATAATAAAACTCACTTCCAGTTGGAGAAGATAGAAAGCTCTCTGGAACTTCAAAATAGGGAAAGGTTGTTCTCTTCCCTAGAGGATATCAGTATTTTTAATGAGATTAAGAATCTCACAGTGTTCTAAAACTGTAAAAGGATAGAGGTTGAGGAACTATTCACTTAACTGGGCTTTAGTATATGTGAAAGGATTCAAAAAGTAAATACAAACCATTGAGTAACTTTTAGCTGTCATATTTTCAAAAAATGTTTCTTCTCATTTAATTACCAAATAATTATTTCATTCCCCATTTTGTATATGAGGAAGCTAAGGCACTGAGATTTTGACTTGATAAATCATATACTTCTAGTATTTTGGATGAGGCTTCCTGAAAAGTTCTTCTGAGATGGAGAGGTGTGTCCAGAGGCTTCTATCCTTCCACTTCAAGAGATACACAGTTGGAAGGTGAGAAAAAGAAGTTGACTCACAAGTTTTAACTGAGTTCTCAGCTATTTTTACAGGGAAATCTAAAACTGGGGGAGGAAGGGACTAGCTTTCAGTGTTGTTCTAAATGAGATAAAGGTGTGGGAATATGTATACCCATATCAGTTCCACATCAGCCGTAGGCTACTCCTTAGCAGAAGTTATACCCTCAAGGAAGCAAAGTGACTGAGAGCATAGCCCTAATATTTAGGAAATGGGAGCATCAGTCTGAAGAAGGAATCGAGGGAGAGATGTCCCTTGTCCACTGCATTTAATAAGTAGGAGATCAAGGGTGTGAATTCAAGATCGGGTATTTTCTTTTCTCATGGAATGAAAATCTTATTTTATGTGCTTTTTAGTCCTTATACACTACTTTTCACTACCATTACGATTCTGGTTGCTCTTCTGAACAAGCCACGATTTTATTACATCTCTATTGAAGTGTGATGCTCAGAGCTCTCAGTGGAATCTGATTACTCTTTAAGTGGATACAACTGTTTCCTTTTGTTTTGTACATTTTATAAGATCCTGTGAGCTTTGGAAATTTTCAGTTTAGTGAACTGATATGCATTCTTAAAATAACTTTCAGGCCTACTTTTTTTTTTTTTGACTCTGAAGGAAATATCTGTAAGAGCAGACAATGAAGTGATTCTCAGGAAAACAAAATTGTGCTTTTAGGGTCTCAGTGAGGTTCTTTCATGCTTAAAGATTTTAGGTGTTACTTCCCCTTCATATTGTCTGTCTATTATTCACTGTAGGCATCTGATGATGAGCCAGTGGATGCATTTGGTGGAAAATAGGATCAGTCAATGGCCACAACATCTTCATCTAAGTTACCCTAAGGGCTGTAAAAATAAATAAATAAAATCAATATTTCCTCACTCCTCATGTGAAGATACTGACTCTGGCTCATTGTCAAGGCACAGGAATCTGTAGTTTAACTTTTCACTATGTGATTCTTGGGGAACAGACTCAGCTGAGGTGCCAAAGCAAGATGTAAAACTGCTGGTCTAGTTAACCTATGAAGGCCTTTTCATTGCATAATGCAGGGTCCTATATGGCAGGCACCACTTCTTTAGCATTTTTTCCTGGTATTTAGAATACAATCTGGCATAGAAATTATATTCACTGAATATTTTAATGAGAAAAAATAAATACAATGGATCTATTTGAGTTAGACCCCCCAAAATTCAGAAAGTTGCTGTGTTTGAACAAAAAATGCAATAGACACAGAGACAGTACCAAAGGTTGCCATTTGGGAAAAATTAAAAAAAAAAAATTTCAATGTAAATTAATAGTTGCTGTATTTTCTATAAGACCAATTGGTATAATATAACGTTATTATATATTTTTTATATTAAAAAATCTTACCTTCCTGGGGAAAATAGCCAGTTTTCTATAACTTCAACATATACCTAAAATATCAAGCTTTCTTGTATATGTTAGTATATTTGCCTTTATATCATAAGTGAGAGTTAGACATTGATCTTCTTACATTCAATCCTATGGGGTTTTTTTAACTACCTTTGATCTTACATAAACACAAAACAGAAAACCAAGTACTACAAGCAATTTCACTAACATTTATATTTAAATAATTTTTAAATAAGGCATTGAATAAGCTTACAAAAATAGCACATAATGAGGTGGATATAGCAGACAGGGGACAGGGGAGTTGAACAAAAGGAGGGAATACATTTGCTACCAAAAAGGGCCAAGGTATTTATTGTGATTAAGAAATATCTTGAATCTTATCTTGATGCTTTTAGTTCAGAAAAAGGTTTACTTATTGTCCACAAAAAAGCTCTTAGTAGAAAGACTGAGATAGAGAAACTTCTTAGGGATGAAGATTATTTCCAAACTAGGTTGTTTACTAAATTTTGAAACTTTTTTCCCCTCATGTACTGTGTTATATGAAGGATAATAAAATATGTAAAGAATTGTATCGTCACACAGATTTTCACAACAAATGCAGAAACCAAATTGATATCATTTTAAATGCATCTCTAGATGACAGCTAAAGGTCACATTGTTAAACTTCATACAGAAAAGACGGTTTTAAGAGACCCATTGCTCTTTTACTCTGGATTTATACATTTCTGATGTGTTAGCAAGTTAAAATAAGCAAATGAAATCCTGAGGAATAAAAGGCTAGGATCCACTGGGATGTTGGGTAAAAGGGAATGAATCAGAGTATCCCCTCTGTGAATGAAATTTCTAAGTTGAAAGCATAAAAAATGTCAGCAATGTCATGAAGACATAAACCTGTTTCCCAGGCTGTTTCACCCAGCTAGGGAAAAGAAGCACTTATGATTAGTATTGAATGATTATTAAATATTAACAGAAAAAAGCCATTATTGACAATGAAGAGCTAGATAAATAATTTAATATTAAGAACCTGTCACCTTCAACGTGTTAAACTTGCCCAAGTCTATGAAGTATCCATATCTTAAGGACTCAGCATGCTGTTATAGGCTCAGAGCTCCTCTGGTCTCCTGTGACAATTTAGTCACCCATAAAAACTGAAAACAAATTACAGTCACATGGGTAAATTTGGGATTTTTTTTTTTCTAGCTGCATGGCACTCTTGATCTTTTCCTCTCTCCAGAATGTATATATTATGAGTAACATATTGGCTGTAGAAGGCTTCTGCAGAAAAGTACTTTTACACAGTTTACAAAAACAGTGATTGATTATTTACTTGGAATGACTTAGGGTAAAAGAATGATGAAATTTAGTGACATGTTGATTTATGTAAAAACTACACTATTATTACTTAAATTACGTGCTGTTGGATTAGCTCTGAGGAGGTGCTAATGGTGTAAAAGCGATTAGTTTATTTGTGTCAGGCTATTTTTGGTCCATACACTCCTTCTGTCCCTTTCTCTTAACATCTCTGACTGACTTTACCTCTAGAGAATGAATCATCTTAGATATCTGATATCGGAAATTGCCCTTTTTCATCCTACTTCCACTATAGACATGATGAAACAAGCCCAGAGTCTCAAGTGTCAACAGTTGGGGGCAAGGTGACAACCATAGAGCAATAGATCAGCATTGCTCTTATCTAGAGATTCTGCCGTGGTTAAATGGAGTTACTCAGAGAGAGCTCTTTTGTATGTGATAATCATCATGAAACCAGCAAAGTTCTCTCTGAGTGCACAGACTCCAGAAAGACATGGTAGGGGTGAAATTTCACTCACCTCACCTCTGTCCTGCACCAGCTACCAGGCACCGGGCACACACAGAAAAGCAAGATCCGATCAGAGAAGGAGACGAGAGAGTGATTATAAGATGCTCTGAATTGCTTCAGACCCTCTCAGCAGTGTGCAAAATGTCAGTTTCACATGGGAGGAAACCTGACCTGGGACACTGTGGTGGGTGCCCAAGCCCAGGTGGAATGGGGAGCAGTTCCCTCATAAAGAAAGCCCATCTGTGGTGTGAATCTGACTGACACACCTGCTGCCAACACTTGACAGAGCAACAGACCAGTGCCTCTCTTGCAGGGCAGGGCAGAGAATGGAGATCCAGCCCCTGATTAAAGGAGGCACCCTGAGCATGTTTGGAAGGTGAAACACCCTATCACTAGCAGAGGTCTCCTTGTATACCAAGAAAACAAAAGGGGAGGGATAGGAATCCAGATGCCCCATCCCCGTGCCATGAACTAGGCATGTATAAGAGCGAAGATCACACTGAAAGAGGGAGGGAAGCCAGCAACTCTGGGATGTGCTGGCTTGATTCACCACCCCTCCTACTCATCCCCGCCTCCCCGCCTGCCATTGACCATCAATCACATGAATGGGGAGCAAACCACAGATACGAAAAAAAAAAAAAAATTGCAAGCTATGCATCTGACGAAGGCTTAACACTCAAGATTGAAAAAACTTAAACAATTTGAAAGGAAAAAAATCAAACAACCCTATTAAAAAGTGGTCAAAGGGCATGCATAGGCACTTTTTAAAAGAGGATACAAGCAGCCAACATATACATGAAAAAATACTCACCCTCACTAATCATCAGAGAAATACAAATCAAAACCATAGTGAGATACCTCCTAACTCCAGTAAGGATGACCATGACCATTGTTAATCAATAAAAAAACAACAGACACTAGTGTGGGTGCAGAGAAAAGGGAAAACTTCTAAAATATTGGTGGGAGAGCAAGCTAATTCAATATCTGTGGAAAGCAGTGTGCTGTGGTGATTCCTAAAAGAATGAAAAATTGGCCCCCCATACAACCCAGGCTTCCTCCTCCTGGGAATACACCCAGATAGACATAACTTTTTATACAAAAAAGACACTTGAACATCCATGTTTATGGCTGCACTATTCATAATAGCAAACAGGCAATCAACCTTACTGCCCATCGAAAGTGGACTGAATGTGGCACATACACACAGTATAGTATTATGGAGCCATAAAGAAGAACAAAATCATGGACTTCACAACAAATTGGATAGAGTTGGAGACTATAATACTTAGTGATCCTACCACAGAACAAAACCAAAAAACTGAATAACTCATGTTCTCACTCACAAGTGAGAGTTGAACATTAACCACATTAGAATAAGGGAGAGATCGGCAGTTGCTGGACACTGCCAGGGAAGGTAGAGGGTGGCATGCAACAACTCAAAGGTACCTGGCTCTAAACCAGGATAAGTGAGGACCTCCTGGAGGCCCAAACTTCACCTGCATGAAGCCTACTTATGTAGCAAATCCTGTCTTGTACCCCACATCTCTATAATAAAATAAAAATAAAATAAAATAATACAATTTAAAAGGAGTTAGGACAGTGTAGCCTTACTGGGAAAAATCAGCCTTTCTGGGAAATACCAGGTTGAGAGGATGAGCTCAACCTGCCAAGAAGCAGTTTGCTAATAGGGTGAGCTCAATTTGTAATTCTTACAGAGAACAGGTTGTCTGTATTAGTATAAAATGATATACCTAGTGAAAGATTTATAAATAAATCAAAATTTCTCATCTTAGGTAATTTTAATTATTAGTTTAAAATACTTTGTAAATGTCATATACTGTATAGCAACATTAAATATTAAAGAAACAAAATAAATTATCCAAAACCACACTATTTGTCTTTAATTTTTGCAGAAAATTGCTACAAATATAAATAGGTCATGAATCCTATCTTTGAGAAAAAATACTCAGGTGGAGAAGACAAGCATGTAAACCCATAATACAGAGAGAAGAATGCAGTTGTTGCAATGGCAAGATGCATAGGTGGCATCATGGACCATAGAGAAGAGTCAACATTCTAACCTGGTGGAGTCTGGGAGAGCTTCTGGGACAAAGAACTGAACAGCCTGAGTAAAGTGCTCATTATAGCACTTATCATACCAACATGAATTTATCTATGAAAAGGTTAATGTATCCCTCCAGAAAAGAGAGTCTTCAGTGTAAGTATTGTGTTGTGTTTCTCATTGTTTGTTAAGCTCCTTATAGGATCTGATATATTGTTTGTATACTCAAAAAAAAACATTAATAATTTGGGGGAAAAAAAAGGAAGGAAAGCAGGAAGAGTAAGGGGGAAAGAGAGGAAGCAATAAAAGAAGGAAGGGAGGGAGGGTGGAAGGAAGGAAGGAAGGAAGGAAGGAAGGAAGGAAGGAAGGAAGGAAGGAAGGGGGAGGGAAAGAATGGAGGGTATTGAATAGGAGTTATCCAGAAGGGGAAGAATGGAGTTGTTGGTTTATTTCAGGCAAGGAAAGTTCATGAATATAAAATTAGAGATATGAAATAGCATGGTGTATCATGATACATTTGCCATGAGTATTAAATAAACCATGAAGTGGCAAGAAATATAGGTAAATGGTTTAGCAGTTTAACTTTGAAGGATCATTTAAACTATGCTGAGAAGGATTGTTGTGCCAGAGTGGAGGAAAAACCTAAACACTTTTAGTACTTTGTCTACTACACTTTGTGGGAATACAATTTAATCCCTCGAGCCTCAATTCCTTATAAAATGAAATAATACTATGCTCTTTTAAGTGCTTATACAAGAAATATAGATAGTTGACATGATACAATGTATAATATATAATATTAGCATAAGGAATATATAGCTATAAGTAATATATCTTTTGTCTAATCTCTTTTTTAGTTTCCCTTATAAAAAAAAAAATTTGTCCAGAGTCAGTTTGACTATTGTCCCTAGAATGGTGTGTAGCTGCAAGGGAAATGGGTAGTTCAGAGTTCCAGAATTCCAGAAGAGCTCATGACCATTTTCTCAAGATGTGCATTCACAGAGAAATGACTTCTTCTCTTAGTACTGTTTTCATGGCATCCCATAGGTTTTGGTAAGATATTTCTACATTTTCATTTGTTTCCAGGAACTTTTAATTTTTGTTTTGAATTCTGTTTTGATTCAGGAGTACTTCATCATTATCCTGTTTAGTGACCATGTCTTTTGGAGTTTGAGGGCAATTTTGTTGGTATTGATATTTATTTTATTCCTCTGTTGTCTGTGAAGGTGCATGGCTGTATTTCAATCTTATGACAATTGTTTATGCTAGATTTATGACTGACGATATTGGCAATCTTGAAATATGTTTCATGTGGTGATGGGTAGAATTTATATTTCATGGTTGTTGAGTGGTGTGTTCTGTATCTATTAAGTTCATTTGGTTAAGCATCAAGTTGAGTTTCTGGATCTTCTTGTTGATTTTTTTGCCTTGATGATCTATCTAGTGTTGTTATTGGGGTATTTGAATCCCCAG
Organism: Carlito syrichta; assembly: GCF_000164805.1. Taxonomy (NCBI): domain Eukaryota; kingdom Metazoa; phylum Chordata; class Mammalia; order Primates; family Tarsiidae; genus Carlito; species Carlito syrichta. Next base: position 247,238 of record NW_007246816.1, read on the forward strand.
CTATGACAATGTTAGAGAACATATCTTTTTTTAGTGTACTTAATAGCTGATTTATAAATGTGGTGCTTCTGTGTTGGGTGCATTTATGTTTAGGATGGATATTTATTGCTGATAGATCGAACCTTTTATTATTTTGTAGTGTTCTTCTGTATCTTTTTTAATTTTTGAGAGTTTGAAGGTCATTTTGTCTGATATTGAGATTGAGACTTCTGCCTCCTTTTGTGTTCTGTTTGCCTGAAAATTTGTTTTTCACTCTCCAACTTTGAGTCTGTGAGGGTCCTTTGTGTTAAGATGTGTTTCCTGGAGGCAGCACATTGCTAGATTGTATTTGTTTTTTGTATAGTTTTCCATTCTATGTCTTTTCAATATTGCATTTAGTCCATTTTATCCCTGTCATGAGGCTCTTATAGAATGATTTGAGTTTCCTCCAGATATATTCTCAGGAGGTGGTCTGCTGGGTTATGTGGAAGGTTCTTCATTGTTTTTGTTGCTGCTTACTTATTTGTTTGCTGGTTTTCTTTTGATTTTAGGATTTATCTATGCATGTGCTTTCAGTTTGCAGTCATGATGTTTGCTGTGTTGATTCTCTTTTCCTGCATTCTTGGGAAGAGTATGGTCATTGTCTTTTTCTTTCTTCTGTGCTTAATACCTTCTTAAGTGTCTCTTGTAGAGTTGGTCTTGAGACAGCATAAACTCTTAGAAATTGAATGTCTGGGGAGGGTTTTAAAACTGTCTCATTGATGAAGTTTAGCTGGGTAGGAAATTCTTGGTTGGGATTGTTTATTCTGAAAATTTTGTTGATTCCGTTCCACTTTCTTCCAGCCTGAAGTGTTTCTGTAAATAAGTCTGCCGTTATTCTAATTGATCTTCTCCAATAGGTAGTTTGACTTCTTTCTTGCTGCCTTTGGGATTTTTCTTTTATACCTACTTTGTGAAAGGATATTACTTTGTGTCTAGAAGTTAGTCTTCTGATTTGCTGCCTTGAAGGGGCTCTCTGAATTCATTGTGTTGAATGATCATGTCTCTGATGAGAAGAGGGAAGTTTTCTTGTATAACCTTGTGGAATGTTTGTTCCAAGGTGGTCTCTCTCTCCCATTCTGCCTCAGGAATGCCAATCAAGCTAAGTTCCATTTCTGAACACATTCACAAGTGGTAAATTTTTCACTTTCCTAATACTGAAAGCTGGTGAAAGGAAAAAAAATCTGAAGCTGATTGCTGCAATCTTCTGTCACTAAAATAGGGATAAAAGTTAGAAAATATATTTAGCAAAATGTACTCTAACTTTTTCTCTTCAGTCTTGTAAAGATTTGTTGTCTAAAATAAAGAATTTTCAGCCAGACTCGGTGGCTCAGCCTGTAATCCTGTGCCTTGGGAGGCTGAGGTGAGTGGATTGCCTGAGCCCGCGGGTTTGAGACCCACCTGGGCAACTTGCTGAGACCTCATCTCTACAATAAATCAAAAAAATTAGCCGGGCATGGTAGCGCACACCTGTAGTTCCAGCTACTTGGAACTGAGGCAGAAGGATCACTGGGGCCCAGCAGGTCGAGGTTGTGGTGGCCGGGAGCGGCCACTGCATTCCAGTCTGGGTGACAGAGTGAGACTCCAACTCAAAAAAATAAAAAATAAAAAACAAAAAACAATAAAGAAAGAAAGAATTTTCCATTAAAAAAATCAAAAGTGGAGAAGAGCAGAAGAAAAAATTATTTAAAGGTTATTATATTCCAGGGTTGTGTAAATTATACTGGATGCAACTTTGCATATTTGTTTTTTAGGTATATGATAAATGACTTGTTATTATGTTTTTTAAGAAATACTTTATATGTAACTTGGAATAATGAAATTTAATATTCTTGTTTCATGTAAGAAATCATAAAACAATGACCTTTGCATAAAGGAACTCTACAGGCTTTGCATATAAATGAAGTGTCAGTATGTTTTCCATGAACTTTGCAGACTCTATAATGATTTGGTAGACACAATGTTTTTTCCAGCTGTGTGATTCTTTCTAAATGATGTGTTTTTGTGTCACCTGAAAGTCTGTAAGGAGGATCATGGTGAGGTGATTGACCTACTACTATTGAGCTACTCATTGGTAATTTTCTGGAATCATTATGTACAGTATCACAAGCAATTCATTCTTCTGCCAGAGTTTGTAAGTATTTCAAAAAATTTATATTGGTATTGGATTGAGCTTACAATATACAATAACTGAATTGGAGAAAGCACAATGTACAATAAACACGAAAACTTTTTTGCCACTTGATTGATTTTTGTAAAAATGAATAATATGAAAGATATTGATCAGCAAGATCAAAGCTTTTCATATGTTGGTTATATTTTAATCTGCACTCAGGCTTATGAACTTTTTGTACAATTTTAAAATTTACTTTATCGGTCTCCATGATGTCACCATTGTGTATCATTTATATCATTCAAATCTCCTGTTTATCCTTCCATTTGTGAGTTAGCACCTCATCTTTCCACCAAATATCAGATTCACCTATTTTGAATTTCAGATTACTTAGTTCCTTTGGAAAACTTCTCTTTCTCTGTATTGCACCACAAACTCGAATATTTTTCTTCAATAACTTTTCAGCTATTGTAGCACCATGATAATAGTTATATAGACATGGTACCATAAGTTTTCATTTTTATTTAACACAAGTGAAATGCTCTTTTCGAAATTGTCACCTTTTGCACAATGCAATTGAAAGTTTCAGACACATCCAGTATTTATCTCAGACACCACTCTGACAAATATTCTATACTTTGTATTTTTATTTGGATTACAAACCTGAAAATACAGTCTTCCACAATGAGGTATCATGAGTTCATCCAAGAAAAGTTCTTGTTCTGGTTTGTGCACAGTGTTAAACTTATTTAAAACATTATTTATTATGGATTCAATTTTGTATGATCTGCTTGGATTTGACTGCATTTCCACATTATTGGAAAAATGCAAAAACCATGAAGTTTGTAGGAATCAATTTTGTGTCATTATTTTTGAAAAGATGTCACAATTGATGGACATGTTGACCAATGATCATGTATTATGGTTTTCTTCACTTGTCCATCAAAATATTTAATACTAGAAATCTTTTTTATCTTGAACACTGAAGTATTGCTCTGCTTTTTGGATTTTTTTGGACATTTATATCTGTGGTGTAGACAATAGTAATACCTGATAATTTCAATGATAATTTCTATAAAATCATCTCCAATGAATAGTCTGACAACCTCACATATACTTTGAGGATCATTTGGAAATACCTTGACACCAGGATTACCATTAAACACTTCTAAGGCTTTTTTTGGGGGGGAGGGGATCATATTGTGTCCACTCAATGTCTGATTCATTCTCAACAGCACTATATTCACTGTCATAGATTATCTGTGTTATATTTCTTTATTTACATTTCAGCATTACATTGCTATCTGTCTCACTATCACTATATCTCATCATCATATAGTTATTCACTTTCTATAAATATGGTAAATTATTTTTAATGTTGTAGTATAAAAGCCTTGAAATATCAAAATACAAGTATATAACAATAATTGAGAAGAAATGACCAACTTGCAAGTCTTATCAGCTACGTAAATCAGTAGCAACATTGCACAGCTGATATCAGATAATTATCTCAATTAACGGTCTCTTTACTTACCTGACTATTCATTTTCAAGCAATATATAATAGCACATTCATATGACAATGTTGTAGCATTTAGAAACAGAATTTGCAAAGATGTAAATTCACATCAGTAGCAACCAGGAAATGAACTGGAAATAATGTGAAATCACAGCAGCAGTTGTGAATGAGTTAATATAATTGCACATCTCTTGGAGGCTTTGTTCTATCTTTTTAAGCTTCCTTTCTATGTTTTTAACTATGTTTTTAACTATGTTTTTTAGCTTCCTTTCTATGTTTGAGTTCTATATTTCAATCTTCAGCTTCTGAGATTCTTTCTTCTTGGTTAACTCTACTTTCCAAGTTTTTTATTTATTTTGTTTACTATATTCTTTATTGCCATCATCTCAGTTGTCTATTCTTCCATTCTTCTTGTCTTTCTTCAATTTTGTTCATTCTCTCTGTCAATATCTTGATATCTGGATTTGTGGTTTGAGACCAGTTGTTCTGGGGGTGCTTCATTTTTTTGTTTTGAAGTCTATATTGTCAGGCATTGTCTTTCTAGGGATCTGGAGGTACCTGTGTTCTTCTGTTGATTCTTCTTTATTTGTGATGGATGTCTTCCTCTTTTCCCCCTCTTTAATTCTGTGGTTCAGTGATGGGAGAATAGTTTTTAGGCCTGTTTTCTCAATCCCCTATTCATCCTTAGGCAGCACCTCTGGATCTGTTCAGTCTTGATGCTGGGTAGGGGTGGAGAATAGCTTTTAGGCCTGTTTTCTCAATCCCCTATTCATCCTTAGGCTGCCTCTGGATCTGTTCAGTCTTGATGCTGGGTAGGGGTGGGGGGCTATGCTGCCTTTTTGCAGTTTTGAGATTTGATTAAGGTGTAGTGGAGGAAGCTATGGTTCTGAAGCTACCTGCAGATCACAGTATCTGCTGTCTGGTGTGTGGGGTCCCCTGGAACCCACTTTCCATCACCTTACAATGTGTCCATGCTGTGGGAGCATATGTTTGCCCACTGAAACCAAATTTAAATTTAAAAAAAGAAAAACAATGGAGAAAGGAAGAAGGGACACAAAAGGAAGAGGAAAAGAAGGAAGGACAAAGAAAACAAATGAGAATGCAAACAAACAGATAATAAAATAAACAAAAATAAACACAAAAAAATCAAAGATACACTCTCCCTCACATACACCCTACACACAAAAAAGAGGGAGATAAAGGGGCAAATCAAATCCGAAGACACACAGAGATACACAAGATATGTGTGGAGGGAGCAGGAAAAATTAAAAAGATGCTTCCTCTTGTGGCCATTTATGGCACTTCAGGTTCCTTTCCTTATTTATTTGTTTGTTTGTTTAAACTGGCATGACCCTAGTGCCACAGTGGGGGACAATTTCTGTTCTCTAGACTCTCCACTCTACTGTTAGTGCAGGCCGAACTGCCTGTGTTCCACATAAGTCAGATGCCCCACAGACGCTGGAGAAAGGGGGGTGAATCAGATCAGGACTCACCCCAACTTGTCTGCTGCTAGGTCTCCCACTCTGATTGCACACTTCTGAGTTTGATCAGTGTGGGGGTGGGACATCTGTCTCTCTGGTATCATGTACTTGGAGTATCCTTCCTGGGCAAACAATAGTCAGTCTCAGTGGGGTGTGGATATTGCCCCTCGGACTAAGGATACAGGCTACTCAAAACTGGTGAGGTATAGCGGGTCTCTGCCTGGTTCTGGGACAGAGAAAATAGTGTTTTCCATTGGTGGGGCTCAGCTCCAGACTTCCTCCTGTCTATTCCTTGCTCCCTGCTGCCAGTGTCTTGCCCTGCCAGTGTCTGGCCTCAGGTGGTGGTGTAGGCCAAGTGCCAGGTGCAAAAGGTGGCTGATCTCTGCTGTATTTTCCTGAGAGATGCCTCAAAGAATGAAAGATGTTCCTGCACATGTGGACACCAAATTCTGAGCAGTGGTAAATTGCAGTTGCTTTTGCAGGGGAACCCCAGGTGCTTGATCCCACATCTCCCCTCAGATGGACAGTCACTCACCCACTTGCAGACACACACATGCACACAGATTCATCCTCATGTACAGTCACCCATGCATAGACTCACATACTGGGACCAGTTTTTTTGCCATCTTGCACCCAATCTTAATTTAATTTTTAAATATAAACACAGGAGAGACAGGGCAGAAACAAAGCTAGAAGTAATCATTTGAACTCCACAAGGCTAGAAATAATCATTTGGAATCATTTGGAAACACACACACACACACACACACACACACACACACACACACACACACTAGGTAAACAATGTGATTGAATATAATTGATCTATGAGAGAACAATGTAGGGAGAGCAACTTTGTAAAGGAAGGATCAAACATAGAAGTGTTACTAAAATAAAATAAGAGGAAAGTAGATCTTGGGCATTGACACTAAAGAAAATTTCAAAGAGGTTAACAATAGTGACAAATATGATACTAAAAGATTTTATGAGATTAACTCCTCAGTTAATAGTAATTTTTGACTAAACAATCTCAGTTAAGTTTGAAATTTTAAAATTTGATGACTAGATAGAAGTAAGATTATTTAGGAAGAAATGAAAAACAGAGAGGTTGCTGTTAGCCTTGGAGCATCTGAGGTCAGGAATCAACAAAGAGCAAAGTGGCAAAGTGAGCAAAGTGGCATAACTCATAGAAACCTAGAGCTTCTGGCATGTGCCTTTAAGCAACCAAAGCACTTACAACCTCCCTATGGCGGGACATCATTACAATTATGACAGGCATAAAGTCGACACTGGATTCTTTGGTTTTGTTGAATGCTTCCTTGTTGGGAGCCAGCCTTGGAGGCCCACCTGATTGGCAGGGTCCTGGTGGGCCAAAGACCCTGGGCCACAGGGCGTGCCCGGGAAGCTGAGGCCCTTCTGTCTTCCACCTTTGCTGTTTGGTACAGTCAAAGAATTCTGTGCAGTCGTGGAAGAAGAAAACGGCATGTTTATGCGAAGTACTCACAGCTAACCTGAGAATGTCATGGTTTATTTTTCCATTTCCCACTATGCCATTTGGCCTTTTCTAACAAATGCAAGGGTTAAACTCTGAAACACATCAAAAATTCTTTCTTTCACTTGGTTATAAGTTAATAGATATTGCTTAAGTAAAATATGATATAAGAATATTCACTCCTTATTTGATTTAGGATTATGCAGTTTAGTGTTTAGACATAAGGTTTTTTAGAAGCACAAGTTTATAGTAAGTTCATTATGAATTCATTATAAGTTCTAACACTTATCTAGGAGTTATGTAGGTGATTTATTACACTGTTTTCTCAGACTTAGGATAAAGATTAATCGTTAAGGTTTTTACTTAATTCTATAGTTAAAATTTTAAGTAAATGTTTACAGAGTGGGTTTTCACTGAATTTATAATATACTAATTAGATACTTTTATGATAAATTAACTAAATACACAAAGCAACCTTGGGGGCCTGGGAAACATCACTAAAAGTTTCTTTTGAGTTTTCTTTAGAAATAAACACTGCAGGATAAGAGAAAAGTAACGAAGACACCTGGACAAGAGAGGCGATTATGAAGCTTTGAAGGTCATAGAAGCCAAAAGAGAAAAACTCCTACTACATGAAAAACTGTGCACCTGGAAACTTTCTTGAAGCACTTCAAGGACTGTAATTTAGGACTGTTTTGAAGAGAGTTGCTGGTAGTGCTATTCTAGACATGATAATTGTTTTATCCATGTATTAATCATAATTGGTAAATGTAATATTATTCAAGTATATATAATCAATATACATATGTATGAGGGTTGACAAAAATTATTAGGCTCTGGTTATGTTTAACAAGGTTTTTACTTTGAGTCATTAATTAAGTTTTAATGCTATAGTTTAGTGTTTTATAGTTACTTTGAAGATTGTTTTAAGTTCATAAATTTAAGTTCACACAATGATAAAATTGGTGCCTTAAAGATAATAATAATTGCTCAAGTGCCTATCTTAAGACAAAGATATTTTCCAGGAGGTTGCCAAACATAAGGGAAAACAGCCAATTCACCATTATCCTAAACTTAAAAGTTCATTAGCAATTATGCAACCATAATAATTTTAGTTGTGTTAGTTTTATTTCATTATGTTTAGTTCACTTTATATGTTTATTCAGAGTAAAGACTAGTGTATGTATTTTCACAGTAAGTCACATTCATATTATTCTTTAATGCTAGCCACTGTTGTTTGGTCAGGTTAATGGGCTTCGTATTCCTACTATCACTAGGTACAATCTATAGTTTTGTTTTGGTGATTTTAAGGCCTTTTTAATTAGACAAGTGATATGGAACCGAAATCAAAGTAAACCTTGTATGCATTATGCTTAGTTTAAGTGAAACTCCTTTTAAACTTATCTCAAGACTCATTAACTGAAAGTAATGTTCTTGGCTTGTTCGTTTCTTCTAAGACTGCTAGATGGTGGTAACTTTTTGAGGATTTATATGTGAAGGAATTTTCTTTGTCTTGCCCCTTTATGAATAGTATAAAAACTTTCTGTTAATTAATAAAAAATTGTCATCTGTTCAGCAAGCAAGTGTCTAAGTATAATATTTTCATCTTCCACCTATTTGTCTCTCCTTCAGGAAACCCAAGGCCCAGCAGGGGCAGGGACCCCGCACTTCCCATTGCTGAGTTTGAGGATATTCCCCTACTTATGGCCTTCTGCTTTTCTCTCTGAGAGTAAAATCTCCCTATTAAAAAAAAGACAAATACACAAAATATTTGGAAAATAGAAGTCTTGCAAATTCCTAACCTGTAATCTACAATCTTTTTTATTCAGTCTTTAAATTTTCTCATTACATTTGTTCTATATCAGAAAAGTGCACCTGCAGTTACAAATATCAGTAGCCTAGAACAGACTAATAGATACCATTCCTTTGGGTCACACATAAAAAAAAATTATCACTAATTTTATTCATTCACTGACTGCTTGCTTTTAGAGAAACCTCCATCTCATTCAGATCCTTGTTCTGTTTGTCTATTTTGTTTTATGATGCTATTATGAGACACAGATTTAAGTGTTTATTAAAGATTTAAAACCACATAGATTAGTATAATTTAATTGAAAAAATGTTAGCATTTTCCTGTAAAATCACCAAACTCATTCCAATGTTTTGCTTTCTAAAATTGCGTTGTAGGAAACAAAAAGGAAGCATTTCTATCTTCCTTGCAATACTATAATTTAAAGTCAGTCCAGTGTATGTGTGATCCAATTTGTAATAATCTGTCACTACTGGCAGAAAAGAAAATTAAAGGAACCAATTTATTTCAAAGAATGAAACGTGAGATTCCCCTCCCTCCACAGAAATAATACAAAGCTCTAGAAATGCTTTAATATCATTTTCATATTTTTGCTATGACAGGAATATACTGTCAAGGAGGAACTTTATCTCTTCACAACATCTGCAATAAAAACTCAATTTCTCAGAATGGAATGTTTTATATGCCATATTTCACTGTTCTCTGCTTTGTGAGTTTGACTTGTTAAAATCATCAACTTGACTTCATGACCATTCTCTTCCTGTTTTTCATCAGGTCCCTACCCTCCCGGAGAAAAACTGAAAATACTTCTTCTTATGTTTTGGAATCATGAGGTCAGGAGATTAAAGAACGTTGCTCTATCTCATGAATTTATGGACATAGTTTTCTAGACAAAAATTAAGCCTGCAAGTGAGGCTTTAAATAAAGAACTGTAATAAACCTCTCTACCTTACCAAGAATGGACTGTTAATAGATGGTGGAAAATAAAGATGTGGCCTGCTTGTCTGACTCTGGTAGTAATTAACTGCTTACTTAGGTCAATATATATTTAGTACTTGAGATAATTGGAAAGATACTGAGACCTTCTTTCTGGTCTTTCTCCATAAATATCCCCACATAGCTGGTGAAGGATGTAAATAAGTGTGTCTGTTTCTTTTAGCCTTAATCTAAATGAAGAGAAATATATTTATGAACACAGTTTGAAGAATGGGTGAATTCTAGTCCAAATCAGTGTTTAAAAAGATTTCTTTCCAAAAGCAGGTCCTTTCTGGGTACATTGAAAGCTTATTTATAGATTTTGGTGTCAAAGCCTGTCTTTACTATTTATTAAATGACATGAGTCTCTGATATAATAATGTCAACTTTATAGCTGGGCGTGGTAGCACACACCTGTAGTTCCAGCTACTTGGAAGGTGCTGGCAGAAGGATCGCTGGAGCCCATCAGGTCAACGCTGGAGGGCCATGAGCATGCATGTCACTGCACTCCAGCCTGGGAGAAGGAATGAGACTCCGACTCCAAAAAAGAAAAAAGAAAAAAAGCCAACTTTTGTCAAATTAAGCTATTTTTAGAATAAAATTCTTATAAAAATTCCAACAATATTTTTCACAGAATATGTCTATGGACTAAAAAATATGTGGATGTGTAAAGACCTATGATGAACTAAAAACTTTTTCAAAGAAACAATAAGGGAGATATTTTTCTATTATAAAGAGTTTTTATAAAGCACTAATAGTTAAAATAGTATAGCAGTAGAATAAAGTCCAATGGACCACAATAAAGAACCTGGAAGCAGACACACTGATATATGACAATTTCATATATGACAGATAATCTACTTTAGAAAAAGGCTCACATGCCAAGGGGTGAAATATGGGATCCTTAATAAATGTTTATGGAAGTTGGCTTTGTATATAAAAATTATATAAAACTATTTGCAAATGTTGGTCATATCCTAAAATATAATCAAAGGACAATTAAATTTCTAAATTCTAAAAATCAAATCTTTAAAATTTTAAGAGGAAATCTATATTTTTGTATACTAAATAAAAAAATAATAAACCACAAATCATTTTACATTCAAAGGCAACTACAGTACTTGCATATGATAGTTGCACACAAGCTCCATGTAAGAAATTAATATTCAAATGATATAAAGGAACTTCTAAAATGAATTTTTTTAAAGCTTTAAGTACTCAAAATATATGTGAGCAATTAAATCACAAAATAGGAGTCTTGAATGGTCAAGAAGCAAATGCAATGCTGTTTAATGTCATAGTAATCAGAGAAAAGCAAATTACAAGCACTGGTGACTATAACTTTGCATGAATTTTTTTGCAGCCATCAAGAAGTCTGAACTTAATAAGTGGTCACGCAGATGAGAAAATGGACTAAGCTAAGCAAGAGACATTTGAGTTGAGACCAGAATGGGATGAAAAAGAAACAAAGGTCAAGACCAGAAGACATGCTTTAATTAGATAAGGAAACAGTGTTGTTAGAGCAATGTTGAGGGAAGAAGGTGAGAGTATACAGAGATAAAGCCAGTAAAAGACATGTCCTAGAAAATGTAAAACCTTCTTAGGCCCCAGCAGATCATCTGCTTTTTATTCTAAGTGCCATGGGAAAGTTTATTGGAAGATTATTTTATGGCAAACAGTGCTACATTTTGGAAAACTCACTCTGGTTATTTTCTGAATAATTTTTTTAAGAGTTTTGGGAAAGAATAAAAAGACTATTTAGAAGACTGCTGTATTTTATTTATGTGGGACATAATAACCATGAGCTCTAGGACTCTGTGAATAGAAATGGAAAGGGTTGTCTAGACTCAGTGGCTCAGCCTGTAATCTCAAAACTTTGGGATGCCGAGGTGAGTGGATTACCTGAGCATGTGAGTTTGAGACCAGCCTGGGCTACTTGGCGAGACCTCATCTCTACAATAAATCAAATGTTAGCTGGGCATGGTAGTGCATGCCTGTAGTTCTGGCTACTTGAAAGGCTGAGGCAGAAGGATTGCTGGAGCCCAGCAGGTTGATGCTAGGGTGACCTTGAGCATGCTACTGATTCCAGCCTGGGTGACAGAATGAGATTCTGACACAAAAAAGAAAAAAAAAAAAAAGAGAAAGAAAGGAAAGGAAAGAAAAGAGAATTGGAGAAGGTTGTCAATATATTTTACAGGTAATTTCTTTAAGACTTGCTCAATAATTGGAAATAGTATTTAAGAGGAATAGGTTTTCTACTCCTAGAAATTGCTCTACTCCTAGGTTTCTAGCAGGAGTGACTACATATGTGATTGGTGCCATTTTCTGAGAGGACTATGGATGAGCAGATTTGAGAGTATGGCAATTAAAACTGCTCTTTCACAATTAAATATGAGGCATCTATTAAATATTAAAGTGAAGGTGTCAAGTAGGCAATTGAAAGGTCAAGATAGAAGACAAATGTTGGATAATTATAAGCATATAGTTAATATTTTAAAGCTTTGGTATTGTATGATCTTACTTAGTGAGTGGTAGAGACATAGATGAAGGTGAAATAACAGTCTTGAGGCACTTTATGCTTATTGTTCTTGAAGAAGAGGCATGGTCAGGAAAGGAAACTGAGAAGGACCAGCCAAAGCAGAGGGGAAGAAAGAGAATGTACCCCAAAGTATTGTATAGGTACAAGAAAGTTTGTCCAAAGATGTTCAGTTACATTAAATGTTGTGATAACTAAAACTTAAATAAAATAACTGAAATCCATTAGGAGAGAATAGAAAAAAATAAAATAAAACATAATCATTCAGACTTAGTATAGATAGTTGTTAAATGAATATACTAATATGAACCAATATTGAAAACAATGCTGAATATTAGGTTGGGAAATTTACACAGCTAATAATAATAATAACAAAGAATATTATTTTAGAAATAAGTTCTGACTGCATCACCAAGTCTAAAGTGTATTGATACAATTAGAACTCACTGCAGCCTCAACCTCCTGGGCTCTAGTGATCCTCCTTCTTTGGCCTCCTGAGTAGTTCAGACTATAGGCATGTTCCACCTCATCTGGCTATTTAAAAAAATATTCATTTATTTATTTATTTTATTAATTATTTATTTATTTAGTAGAGCCAGTGTCTCACTATGTTGCCCAGGCTGGTCTTAAATAGCTGGCCTCAAATGATCTTACCAGCTTGACCTCCCAAAAGCTCTAAAAATTGACCTTCCATATGACCCTGCAATCCCCTTGCTGGGAATATACCCGGAAGAACTCAGACCACTCTATAAAGAAGATACCGTCACATGTATGCTTATCACAGCATTGCTCACAATAGCAAGAACATGGAACCAACTGTGCTGCCCATCAAAAGAGGATTGGTTAAAAAAAAAGTGGTACATTTACATAATGGAATATTAAGCAGCCATAAAGAAGAACAAAATCATGAACTTCACGGCAACCTGGATGGAATTAGAGTTTATAATACTGAGTGATCTTTCACAGAAACAAAGATCTGAGTAGCACATATTCTCACTCATAAGTGGACCTTGAACAACTACTGCAATACTATAACAAAAGGATTGACAGTAGCAGGAAACTAAGGAGGGGGGTGGGGTGGGGAGGTGGGATTGACAGTAGTTGAGATCTGCTTGAGGAGACACACCACATCAACAAGGGTACCTGCACAATGAATATTTGTATACCTAACCCTGAATTGTACCCCACAATTTAAAAATAAAATAAAATAAATAAATATATAAAAGAAATACATGTAATTTTTCCCCCAGTCTATGGGCTGTCTCCTTGCTCTCTTGATGGTTTCTTTGTCTTTGCATAGGCTTGTCAGTTTGATGAGGTATATCTGACATAGGCCTAACATTGATGATCTACAAGGAAATCAAATGTACAACAACAAACAACCCCATTACAAAGTGGGCAAAAGATAAGAATAGACACATCTCAAAAGACAGATGAGAAGACAACAGATACATGAAAAAATGCTCAGCCTCCCTAGTCATCAAAGAAATGCAAATTAAAACCAAATTGAGATACTCCAGTCAGGATGGTCATCATCAATAGCTCAAAAAACAACAGATACTGGGGAGGATGTGAGGAAAAGGGAACATGTCTACACTTTTGGTTGGAGTGTAAACTAATACAACCTTTGTGGAAAACAGTTTGGTGATTCCTAAAAGATCTAAAATTTGACCTTCCATCAGACCCTGCAATCCCCCTATTGGGAATATACCCAGAGGAACTCAAATCACTCTATGGAAAAGATACCTGTACACACATATTTATTGCAGCATGGTTCACATTAGCAAAAACATGAAACCAACTGTGCTGCCCATTGAAAGAGGACTGGATTTAAAAAAATGTGGTACATATATATAATGAAATATTATACAGCCATGAAAAAAGACAAAATTATGAACATCCAGAAATTTGGATGGATATAGAGGCTATAATACTGAGTGATCTATCACAGAAACAAAGAACTGAGTGTCACATGTTGGCACTCATAAGCAGACCTTGAACAATCATTGTAATACTGTAAGAAAAGGATTGTCAGTAGTGGGAAACTGCCAGGGGAGGGTGGGGGAGGGGGATGGTATATCTTATCAATAAGGGTACTGCATAATGAACATTTGTATACCTAACCCTGAATTGTATCCCACACCTTTAAAATAAAAACTTTTGAAAAAAAAGAAAAAATATTCATTCATTCATTCATTCATTTATTTATTTGAGAAAGAGTCTCACTATATTGCCCAGACTGGTCTTAAATAGCTGGCCTCAAGTGATCTTCCCAACTGGTCTCCCAAAGTGATGGGATTACAAGGGTGAGCCACCATTCCTGGCTTATATGTAATTATATGAATTATATATAAATTACATGAATTATATATGAATTGTATCATTCATACTAATAATCCCCTGAAACTGTCATATCAGTGGGCTTGGGTTGTGGGTAATATGCACAAAATTGCACATAAATTATATTTGAAAAAAATCATTTATTTAGAAAGTAGATTCAAACAAGAGAGGCAGGGTGAATCTATTTCCTAAGGGAAATAAGGGGGCCAGGTGTCTGAAGAAAACATGGTGGCCATTGCTTGAGGTTGAAAGTTCTTAAAGCTTTTGTTTTGGCAGGGGGCAGGTTGGCAGGCATTCATAGGAGCTGACATCAAGGTGATAGGTGGCAGGCAGATGGGTGGGTCAATCACATAACTGTTGCCATGGTGATGGGGTGATTGTGTCATGAAGGTAATGGAATGCTGAGCATAATAGATTAGATTAGTTTGGCCCTTTATGGCAGGAAGACAAATACTTTGGATAAATGTATTTAGTTAGTGCAAAGCATGGTTGGAAGTTTGCAAGACAATTATCAGTGATTAACTTCAGTAAACCAGATCTGTTCTTTGTTAACGTGAGAACAAGTTAAAGTATTCTGCTAAGAAAGCAGAGCTAAGCAGTGTTAAGATGGCTGAATGTTAGCTAAGGTTACTCCATTTTTGGCTTCTTACCCTTTCAGAAATTATCACTATATCACTATATATTTCTATGGCTTCATATTGAGAGGGCCATAACAGAGTATACCATAGACTTAGGTTAAGAACATGCTATAACCCAATAAATATGTAATCGGCTTATGGACAATAGCACAGACATTTTAGTTTTCTGCTTTAAAACATAACCTGTAGCTGTTTAAAGTTTCAGTTATGGGAAAAACTGCAAAGCTCCAGTTCAAGCTTCAACACCTTCCCTTGACCCACTTTCCCCTTAGCAACAACCAATCAGGTGCCAGGGGAAAATCACCTAAAGTTTCCAAATGTCTCTGCAACTTCTCCAGTGTGGGCCAAGGTCAGCCCGAGTCAAGCTAGCCAATCCTCCACGATTGAGCTGACCACCAGAGATTACTACCCAATTAAATGGTAACTTCTCCAAACTCCAAACTCCTCCTCCCTTTGTGTAACCATGATAAAAGGTGTCTGCTTAAAGAGGTCGGGGCCTCTGGGTATACTCCGCTGTGTCAGTTGTCGACAGAGGTCCAGGCTCGAGCTTGCAAATAAAGACCCTTTTGTACTTTCATTGGAATTGGCTCTTGGTGATCTCTTGGATTGAACATTCGGCCACTACATTTGGGGGCTCATCCGGGATCCCAGAGACCCCCCCCCCCGAGACCCCAGTCCGGAGGGTTCTCAGGCTGGCATTCGATAAGTTGCTCCCGGGTTAGCGCATCTGTGTCCTGTATCCAGGTGGAGCTCCACACTTTGTTCTGAGGTTGGCATCAGGCTAGGCGGATGCGCTGGAAAGCCACGGGCCGGGGCTTGTGGGAGACGTCCCATGACCCCATCCGGAAGATGACGTCTTCATCTGTGGGGAAGGTCAGACTCGTCAACGGTCTGTCTCTCCCCTATCGTACTTTCAGATTTGTTTTTGCAGCCGCTACTGTCTGTCTCTTGTCGTTTTCCCTTTCGTCTTGTTGGTTGTGTTTGTTGTAACGACAGTACTGATGAATGAGATGGGGCAGGCACAGACAATGCCGTTAACTCTCATGACTGGTCACTTTTCAGAACTAAAGGAAAGGGCACACCATTTGAGTGTCGAAATTCACAAAAAAAAATTCTGGGATTTGTGCACCACTGAGTGGCCTGCCTTCAATGTAGGCTGGCCACAAGTAGGGACCTTTGTAACAAGTATTCTCTTGCAGGTCAAGAATGTCATCCTCCAAAGAGGCTCCCAGGGACACCCAGACCAACTACCTTGTATGCTGGTCTGGCAAGGTAGGGTGGAATCCCATCCCCCTTGGGTGAAACCCTACCTTCCTACCCTGTTAAAGGCATTGAGAGTGCTCACGTTGCAGGAGAAGTGGACGGGACCTTGGGAGCCTCCAGAGAGTGTGTCATCACGGCCTCAGGAGAAGCAGAATCCCTTCCATAAGTCCCCAAAGAACTCCTTTTACCCCGTTCTCCCTGATTCTAACTTGGGAGAGATAATTTCCCCCCCATACCAGTCAGCTCCCCCAGACCTTCAGCCCTTCCAGTGCCGCAACTCCAAGCCGCTGCCACCGCTGCCACTGCTGCAGCTGCAGAGGCGGAGCCAGGAGCGACGGGGAGGGGAGGCAGGAAAGAGACATGAATGGACCAGCCACGGGGACTCGAGGGAGAGTCACCAGGGTGGCTGGTCCTGGAGTGAGCCCGGCCGACTCCATGGTTATCTTGCCACTGAGAGTGGCTGGGCCCCTAGATGAGGCCAGGAACCAACCCATGCATTATTGGCCGTTTTCCACTAGTGATCTATACAATTGGAAAATGCAAACTGCTACTTTCTCTGAGAATCCTAGAGGGCTGAATAACTTGCTGGAAAGCATTCTCTTTACCCACCAGTCTACCTGGGATGATTGCCAGATGCTTCTACAGGTATTATTCACCACTGAAGAGAAAGAAAGAATATAGACAGAGGCCCGGAAGCTGGTTCTGGGAGTTGATGGACAGCCCACCACCAACCCTGATCTTATAAATGCAACCTTTCCCCTTTCCCGATCTGGATGAGATTTTAACACGGCAGAAGATAAGGAGAAACTCCGGGTCTACCACCAGGCTCTGATGGCAGGTCTCCGGGCAGCTGCTCGTAAGCCCACTAATTTGGCTAAGGTATATAACATAAGGCAGGACATGAACAGATCTTTCGAAACTCTTAAACAAGCCCTGGTGTCAGCCCCAGCTTTGGGACTGCCAGATCTGACTAAACCCTTTTTCTTGTTTGTTGACGAGTCTAAGGGAATAGCCAAAGGAGTGCTGTTGTAGCAAATAGGGCCATGGAAGAGGCTAGTGGTATACCTGTCAAAGAAGTTAGACTCCGTGGCTGCCGGGTGGCCCCCATGCCTACAGATCATCACGGCAGTTGCCACTATGGTCAAGGACGCTGACAAAATCGCCATGAGAAAAGAACTACATGTCACCGCCCCTCATGCTGTGGAGGGAGTTCTAAAACAACCACCCAACAGATGGATAAGTAATGCCCGGCTAACTCATTATCAAAGTCTCCTTTTAAAATCAGCCAGAATCTTGTTTCAGGCTCCGGCTTACTCTGAATCCAGCCACCCTGCTACCCGACCCAGACGGGGAAGGCCCCCTGCATGACTGCCAGGACATCCTGGC
>NW_007246816.1:264827-310598 GCF_000164805.1 Carlito syrichta
CTAGTGATCTATACAATTGGAAAATGCAAACTGCTACTTTCTCTGAGAATCCTAGAGGGCTGATTAACTTGCTGGAAAGCATTCTCTTTACCCACCAGCCCATCTGGGATGATTGCCAGATGCTTCTACAGGTATTATTCACCACTGAAGAGAAAGAAAGAATCCAGACTGGAGGCCCGGAAGCTGGTTCCAGTAGTTGATGGACAGCCCACCACCAACCCTGATCTTATAAATGCAGCCTTTCCCCTTTCCCGACCCGGATGGGATTTTAACACGGCAGAAGGTAAGGAGAAACTCTGGGTCTACCGCCAGGCTCTGATGGCAGGTCTCCGGGCAGCTGCTCGTAAGCCCACTAATTTGGCTAAGGTATATAATATAAGGCAGGACAGGAACGAGAGCCCAGCCACATTTTTGGAGCGTATTACGGAAGCCTTCTGTCAATACACCCCAATGGATTCAGAGGCACCAGAAACCAAAGCGGCTGTAATCATGGTGTTCGTTAATCAGGCAGCACCAGATATCAAAAGGAAGCTGCAGAAAGTAGAAAGATTAGGAGAGAAAAGTTTACAGGATCTGCTGGGGGTTGCTGAAAAAGCCTTTAACAATAGAGAGAGTCTGGAAGAACGCCAGGATAGGCGTAGCAAACAGCAGACCAAGGGATTAGCCAAAATTCTCTTAGCCACCACTACCCACGACCCCAAGGAAAAACAAAAGTGGCTAAGAAAATTGGCTTCTGAGTCAGGCAACAAACCAGGGAGCCCTCAGCCGGACTGCCCCAAGTTAGGAAAAAATCAGTGCTTCTACTGCAAGGAGGAAGGGCACTACATAAAGAACTGCCCTAAGCGCCCTCCCCGTCCTGAGGACAAAGTGACTGTACTTGTAACTGAATAGGGAGGTCAGGGCTCAGAATCCCCCCCTGAGCCCCAGGTAACCTTGGAGGTAGGGGGGAAACCCGTGACTTTTCATGTGGATTCAGGAGCGGAGCAATCCATATTATTAAAACCACAAGGCCCTCTCTCAAACAAAATATCATGAATTCAAGGAGCTAACGAGATAAAACTGGCACACTGGACCACTAAGAGAACAGTGAATTTAAGCACTGGTACGGTCGCCCATGAGTTCTTAGTTCTTCCCAATTGACCGTACCCTTTGTTTGGGAAAGATCTGTTAACCAAAGTGAAAGCAAATCTCAGTTTTCGGCCAGACGGGGTGACAGTAACAGATTCAGTTGGGCATCCCCTGCAGATTCTAACTGTAAAATTAGAAGATGAATACAGGCTGTGTCAGGCCCCTGAGTCTGAGATGGAATTGGACATTCAGGGCTGGCTTCGGGAAATTCCCCTAGCCTGGGCAAAAACTGGAGAAATAGGGTTGGCTAAACACAGGCGAGCAGTGTTTGTGGAACTGAAGCCCGGAGCGGACCCAGCCCGGATCCGGCAATACCCAATCCCTGTGGTGGCACGAAATGGGATAACCCCCACATATGGTGGCTGCTGGATAAGGGAATATTGCGGCCTTGTCAGTATGCCTGGAACACACCCTTGCTGCCAGTGCGAAAGCCTAATTCAACCGACTACCGGCCTTAGGACTTACGGGAAGTAAACCGTCGGGTGATGGACATACACCTCATGGTCCCTAACCCTTATACCCTCCTCACTGCCCTGGCCCCAGACAAGGTTTGGTACACGGTATTAGATTTAAAAGATGCCGTTTTCAACTTACCATTGGCCCCTCGAAGTCAGGACATCTTCACCTTTGAGTGGCTGGACCCGGAAAGAGGGATCAGTGGGCAACTCACCTGGACCCAGCTTCCCCAAGGATTCAAAAACTCTCCCATCATCTTCAATGTAGCCTTACATGAAGACCTGGGTGAGTTCCATAACACACACACCACCCTAACCCTGTTGCAGTATGTGGATAATATTCTGCTAGCCTCAGAAAATCGGGGCACGTGCTTGCAAGGCACCAGAGATTTGCTGCAAACACTAGGTGCTCTGGGCTATCAAGCCTCAGTCAAAAAGGCTCAAATCTGCAAAACTGAAGTAAGTTACCTGGACTACAAACTGAAAGACGGGCAGAGATGGCTATCGGAAGCCTGGAAGGAGACGGTACTGAGAATTCCACAACCACAGAATGTAAGACAGGTACGTGAGTTCTTAGGATCGGCTGGCTTCTGCCGCCTATGGGTTCCTGGGTTTGCTGAGCTTGCCCAGCCATTATATGAGGCCACCAAAAATAAGTCCGACCTCACATGGACGGAGGACGTGAACAGATCTTTTGAAACTCTTAAACAAGCCCTGGATTGAACAATATATTTTATGAAGTGTGAACAGGAAGAAAATTCAATATCAAGAGAGTGTCTACTACTTTGTATGGGGGCAGGGGAATAAGATGGGAACGTAGGACTTTAACAGTTTTAGTGATACTGCTATTTTTTAAAATATGAAGCAAATCTGGAAAATCTTAATGTTTGTTGAATTTGTTTGTAGGATGCCCAAATATTTTGATTTTCCCTTCTGTGCTTTTCTGAATATTTAAATGTTTTGACAAATAAAATAAAACTATTTAAAAATCTTGAGTAGGTAAATTATGATACTAAACCTCTAACAGTGAAGATAAAAATTGATCATAATGATATATCAATATCATTAGGATAATTTTCCTTGAGTAAATAAATGCAAATGTAAACAAAAAAAAAATCTGGACACAAAAGAATATATGGAGGTGCTATGATTTCAATATCGTTTCTTTGTCCGCACCAAAATCAAGTTAAAATTTGAACTTCAATGTAGCAGTGTTTGGAGGTGGGGCTTTAATGTAGCAGTGTTTGGAGGTGTAGCATTCACCCTTGTGGGAAATGGTTGGAGTCATTTCTGTGGTGATGAGTGAGTTCTCATTCTGGTGAGACTGGATTAACTCTTGCAGACTGGATTAGTTCCTGTAAGAGTGAGTTGTTATTAAGCAGGCACCAAAACGTCTTTTGAGTTTTGCCTCTTTACATTTGTCCACTTCCCTTTGATCATTTTGGCTATGCGATGACACAGCACAGTGCCATGTTTGATGGCAGGCTTGGTATGGCTGGAATTATAGTTTGGCAAGAAAAATTTAGCAGAACAGTTATGAATAAAGAAATATAGATTTATCAAAGGGGGGATATGCTGTGAAAAACACAATGGCCTGACACAGCAGAGTGTTTGCTGTTGGCAGTTGGAAAAGAAGCAACAGCTAGAGGGAGTTTTATGGGTTTGGTTCATTGGGCTGGAAATTGTCTTCAGAGGAAGTTTGCAAAAGGAAATTGCCAGAGGTTTGTGAAAGGGGCTGATCACTTGTGTTTTGTTTCTTCAAGATAGGGTTAATTAACAGCAATAGTTAACTAGCAACAAATGATTAGTTAGTTTTTGTTTACTGCAAATGTTTTGCAGCTGGCTGGCCAAACTTTTTGACTCTTGCTGTTATCAGTAGGTTACTTTGTATTGTCTGTGAAATTTCATCTGGAGATTTCCTTCCTCAATATAATTTACCTAATTTACCTAATTGATGCTGGCCTAATTGGGCATCATTTTTCTCTACACAGCACCAAAGTACTCAACAGAGGCCAGGGCTATGCTCTTGAACTTCCCAGACTGCAGAACTGTGAGCTAAATAAACCTTTTTTAAAAATAATTTTTTAAAGATGTGAGGTACAATTCAGGGTTGGATACATAAGTGGTCATCATACAGGTGAAGTTTGGGCCTCACATTGATCTTTGCTTCACCTGGTTTGGAATCAGGTACCCTTATTCGTGTTACATGTGCCCTCCCCCTACCTTTTCTCTCCTGGGAGTGACCTGTTACCACCAATCTCTTTCATGTAGTACTATGATAAATGTTCAGGGTCCACTTATGAGTGAGAACATGTGGTACTCAGTTCTTTGTTTCTGAGATAGATCACTGAATATGATGGACTTTGAATCAATCCAGGTTGCTATGAAGTTTATAATTTTGTCCTTCTTTATGTCTGCATAATATTTTATCATGTATATGTATCACTTTGTTTTAAATCCAGTTCACTTTTGATAAGCAGCACAGTTGGTTCTATGGTTTTGCTGTCATGAATAGTGCTGCAATAATCATACATGTGCAGGTATCTTATGATTTGAGTTCCTCCTGGTATATTCCCAGAAGGCAGACTGCTGGGTTGTATGGAAGGTCAATTTTTAGATCTTTTGGAAATTGTCACACTGTTTTCCACAGAGGTTGTACTAGTTTACACTCCCATCGACAGTGTAGAGGTGTTTCCTTTTTCTCTGCATCTTCTCCAGCATCTGTTGTTTTTAAAGTTATTAATGATGGTCATCCTGACTGGAGTTAGGTGGTATCTCAGTGTGGTTTTGATTTGTATTTCTTTGATGACTAGTGAGATTGAGTATTTTTCATGTATCTGTTGGCTGCTCATATGTCCTCTTTAGAGAAGTATCTATTCGTATATTTTGCATATTTTTTAATAGGACTGATTGTTTCTTTTTTCCTTTTGGCCCATTTGAGTTCCTTGTGGATCCTGGATGTTAGGCCTTTGTCAGATATACAGTTGGCAAATATTTTTTTCCCATTCTGTGGACTGTCTCCTCACTCTGTTGATGGTCTCTTGATGGTTTCCTTTGCTTTGCAGAAGAGTTTCAGTTTGATGAGACCCCACTTTTCTATATTATCTCATATGGCATATGCTATTGGGGTTTTGATTAGGAATTGGTTGCCTATTCCATTTTCTATAAGGGTGTCTCCTGCATTTTTTAAGATGCTTATAGTTTGAGGTTTTACATTTAGGTCTTTGATCAATGTAGAGTTGATTTTTTGTGTATAGTGATATATAGGGGTCCTGTTTCAATCTTCTGCATATGGTCAGTAAGTTTTTCCAGCATCATTTATTGAACAGGTTCTCCTCTCCCTAGGGTTGTTGATGGAGGCTTTGCCAAAGATGAGTTGGTTGAGAGATTGAGATTTTGATTCCAGAATCTCTATTCTATTTCATAGGTCTATATGCCTATTCTTGTACCACTACCAGGCAGTTTGATTATTGTTGCCTTATAAGTTTAAAGTCTGGGAGTGTGAGTCCTCCCACTTTGTTTCCTTTGCTGAGGAGTGTTTTGATTATTCATGGTTTCCATATGAATTTCTATATTGTCATTTCCAGGTCTGAGAAGAATGATGTTGGTAATTTAATTGGTATCGCGTTGAACCCAGATCAACAAAGTAAAAGCCCCAATACAGAACATAGAAGACAAAAATGTCATAGAAGAAAATCAACAAAACAAAAAGCTAGTTCTTTGAAAGAATAAACAAGATTGATGGTCCCCCTTCCCAAATGGACCTGGAAAAAGAGAAAAAAAGCTGAAATAAACACAATCAGAAATACAAAAGATCAAGTCACAACTGACCCTGAGGAAATACAAAAGATCGTCAGAGATTACTATGCACACCTGTATGGTAACAGACTCAAAAACCTAAAGGAAATGGAGGACTTGCTGATGCCACACAACCTCCCACCGTTGAGACAAGAAATTGAGATCCTAAATGGATCAATAACAACCCTGGAAATTGATTCATTCATAAAAACAAAACAAAACAAAAAAAGCCGCCTACTTTTAAAAACAAAATAAATTACTCAGATATTCTGTCATAGCAACACAAAATGGATTAAGCAAAAAATGCTATTAGGAGTGAGGTATTGTTTCAAGGACTCCTGAAAATATGAAAGTTGGTTTTAAGATTGGATGATAAGAAAATGTTGGAAAAGTTTGGAGAAACAGACTAGAAAAAGACTGTTTTGCCTTGAATGGAGCATTAAAGGTGACTTTTGTGATAGCTTAGAAGACAAAAAGTCAAGGCAAATAGGGAACTTTTGAGAAATTTATTTAATGATTTGTGGCCAGAAAGCCGAGAGAAATGTGGACAATACAGACTGTTCTGATGAAGTCACAAATGGAAATGAGTAACAAGGTAGTGGGAACTGGAGAAAAGGCCATGCTTGTTACATTCTAGTAAAGAATTTGACTTTATTGTGTCCATGCCCTTGCACTTTCTGGAGGGCCACAGTTAAGAGTGATGAATATTTGGCAAAAAAAATAAATAAATAAAATTGTAAGCAGCAAGAAACTCAACAAGTATTATGGTTACTTTTAACAGCTTGCAGTCAATTGTGGCAGCAAAGGAATAATCTAAAGGTAGAATTCATAATTAAAGAAAAAGAATGCAAATATTTAGAAAATCATCAGCCTGGCTGTGTGGTAGAAAACAAAAGATCATTTTCAGGAGAGGTATTCAAAGGTGTGGTTGGCATAGTCAACTCTCAATCAAGAGATTAGCACAGATAAAATGTGGCCAGGTGCTAATGATCAAAATAATGGGGGAAAAAGCCCCGGTGGAATTTTAATATTCTTCAAGAATTCCCTTCCCATAATAGGCCCAGAGGCCAACCTAGGAGAACAGAATATTTTTGAGGGACATGATTGTGGTACCACTGCCCTGCAAACCTCTGAGACTTGGCCCTCCTCATTTTTCTGCTCCAGCTGAAACAACCTTGGCTCAAATGGCCCCAGAGATGACTCAGAATGATATTCTGGAAGGTGCAGGCAGTAAGCTTGGTAGCACCTCTATATGATACTAATTTTGCAGTCATGAAGAATGCAAGAACAGTGGATGCATGGAAGCTTCCACCTAGATTTCAGAGAATGTATCAAAAAGCCTGAAGTTACAGTCAAAAACCTGATGCAGGGGTAGAGCTGATGCAGAAAGTTCCCAGTAGGGCAATACCTAGTAAATAGAACCTTAGGGCTGGGCAACCTGGCCTGTAGAACTGTACGGACAGTGGCACCATGCCAGCACAGTTTGGAAAAGTTACAGTCACTGGACTTCACCAGTGAGAATAACCATGTGGACTGTGCCAAGCAGAATAATGATGGTTAGGCTGCCTTAGATCTTGGAAGCCCACTCTAGTACCAATATACCTAGGATGTGAGACATAAAGTCAAAGAAAATTATTCTAGAGATTTTACATTTAGTGTGTGCTCTGCTGGCTTTCAAACTTGCTTGGGGCTGTTATTCCCTTTTTGTTTTGGCCGAAGTATGTCCTTTGGAATGGGAATATCTACAAGAGGTTTATTACACCATAGAGTTTTGGAAGTAAATTACTTGTTGATGTTACAGGCTCGTAGCTGGAAGTAGCTTGCCTTGAGTCTCAGATGAGACTTTTTGGACTTTTGAGTTGATTCTGAAACAAATTAAGATTTATGGGACTATTGGGATGGAATGATCGCATGTTGTATGTAAGAAGGACATGCGTTTTGGTGGGTTCAGGAGCTCAGTGATGCTGGTTATGGTTTGTTTGTTCCCACCAGAATGCATGCTGAAATGTGATCCCTAGTGTGGTGATATTGGGTGGTTGGGCCTAATGAGAGGTATTTGGATTAAGGGAATTCCAGTGCTGTTCTCAAAGTAATAAGCGAGTTTTTTCTCTTGAGAGACTAAATCGTTCTTGTAGGAATGAATTTGTTCCCTGAGAAAGTGGATTGTTAAAAAGCCAAGACACCCCTTGACCATCTTTACCATGTTATGATGCAGCATAGCCTTTGCCAGAAGTCATGACCACCCTCTTGAACTTTTCAGTCTGCATAACCATGAGCTAAATTCACCTTTTAAAAAAATAAGTTGTCCAGCCTTAATTATCCTATTACAGCAACATAAAATGTGCTAAAGTAGAGGAATCACATTTTATTACCATTAATTCAAATTAAATACCCAAGATTACACTATGACAAAAGGAAGAGTAAAATTTTTATAAATACCATATCTTATGTTACAGGCAATTAAAATGACATTATTTGGAGCTAAATGTTTCCTTAGGCTATATTTAGATATACAAATATATAAAAATTATATAAAACTTTCTGTTTTATATTTTACTAAAAACTAAGCGTATTCTTGAAGGATCTAATATTGTTCATGAAAGATGCCCAAAATCTGTAAAGTATTTAAGATGATTTATTTTGAACCCAATGTGAATAAACTTAGGCCCTTGATAACCATCTCCAGAAGATCCTGAGAATGTGTGCCCGCCTTGGTGAAATTTTAGCATACTTACATACATTTTAGGAAAACAAAAGTTATGAAACACTATAAATCAATATATATGAGAATTACATTGGTTTGTCTCCAGGGAGACAGAACATCTTTGAGCAGGGACTTGTAGGGCATAGGTAGATTCAAAGATTTCTCGATTGGCAATTAGTTAGCAAGAGTTATCTAATTAATTTTGAAGGCAATGAATGAAATGGACAGCTTGAGGAAGATAATGGAGTCAAATTTCTTGATATGTAGATGAAGCTTCATAGGTGACAGACTGCAGATAAAATAAATAGATGTCTTAAATAATACCCTGAGTCCCCAAAAGACACATTTACAGGGTCATAAAATACTTTTATTTTTCTTCCTTATTTGTTATTTGTTCTTATGCCAGAGTCAGGTTGGAAAGTAAGCTACATTGTATTGGGGAAGTTAATAAAAAGTCCATCTTCCTTAGGGATTTGGTAAAGAAAATAGGTCAGAATGTACTTCTCAATATGACATGCCCTCAATATAGGCAATTGTCATCATAGCATTTTATAGTAACTAAACCGTGGCTGCAAATTAAAAGTTCAATGGCAGATGTTTAAGTAAATAAATCCAGACACACACATATAATGGAACACTATATAGTTCAGGAAAATAAATTAACATGGAATTTTAGAGTGATAAGAATAGATTAATTATTATTAATATAAGTCTAATACATTAATTAACATTAATATAATATATAATATAAAATCAGAGTGAGAGGGAAAAAGAGCAAGAGTAAAAGAAAAAAGAATGAAGGTTGATTATTTTAAGGAAATATAAATGAATCTAATGGTAGTAATTGAATTTTAATAATGGTTATTGTGGAAGTAGAATATGAGCAATGTTAATTTTTATTCTTTGAGTTTTTTATTTTTAAACTTTTAAAAATGTGTATAATTTTTTTAATCAGTATGAGGGTGGGAAAGTAAATGTTATTTAAAACAAAGCAAAATAAAATGCTACTATGGATTAAGTTGCCAATATATACAAAATAGAAATCTAGTATTAATAACAAACCAAAAGAACACAGTGAAAAAATTATAAATTGCCAGACACAGTGGCTCACGCCTGTAATCCCAGCACTTTGGGAGGCTGAGGAGAGAGGATTATCTGAGTTCAGAGGTCTGAGACCAGCCTGGGCAACTTGGTGAGACGTTGTCTCTATAAAATTAAAAAAAAAATTTAGCCAGACATGGTGGTGCATGCCTGTAGTTCCAGCTACTTAGATGGCTGAGGCAGAAGGATCACCTCAACCCAGCAGGTCAAGGCTGCGGTGGCCATGAACATGCCACTGCACTCCAGCCTAGGTGACAGAGTGAAACTCTGACTTAAAATAATAATATTAAATTGATAAAGAAGATATACATATAGACTTGATGTTATTATTTTCACCAAAAAATACTAATTTAAAAATAGGACACAAAAACTGCTAGGAACATAAAATGTGCCTCGTATGTTAACATATTTAAAAATTCAAAAATAATAAGTGATGACATTAGAATAAAATCATTAATATATTTGCATTTGTAAAGTCATGCAAAACTTTATATAGTATTAAGTGAGGCTTTCCAATAGATATGAGTCTTAAATGCAAGTATATATTTTTTTTGAGTTGGAGTCTCACTCTGTTACCTAGGCTGGAGTGTAGTGGCACGTTCACAGCCATCACACCCTCGACCTGCGGAGCTCAGATGATCCTTCCACCTCAGTCTTCCAAGTAGCTAGAACTACAGGCATGCGCCATCACGCCCAGCTAATTTTTTAAATTATTGTAGAGATAAGGACTCACCAAGTTGCCCAGGCTGGTCTTGAACCTGTGGGCTCAGGCAGTCCTCTCACCTCAGTCTCCCAAAGTGCTAGGATTCTAGGCATGAGCCACCACATCTGATCTTACATTTATAATTTTAAATGCTCTACTAGCAACATTTAGAAAAGTAAAAAAAAAAAAAGATAAAATTATTTAATAAATATTTAACCAACAATTTTCAAAATATTTTGTTTAATATATACTTAATATGAAATTACCAAAGAGAGGTTTTTTTTGTTGTTGTTCATTCTAAGTCTTTGACATTTGGTGAGTCTTTTGCACTTAATACACAGTCAAATCAAACTAACCTTGTGTGTGCTAAAAAAAAATGTGACTAGTGAATACAGTGTAGCTAAAGCAACTTTAAAGGGTATATTTTCTTTTCCAGTTTATGTCACATGCTGTCAGAATATGTATTCTGTTCAATAATATTTCATCAAGTCTAGTTACCATTAATTGAAAGACAGCCATCATCTCATGCATTATTATTATAGAAGAAAATGATGACAAACTATAACAAAAGCTGAAAACCACTAATTGTACTATCTCAAGATTATAACTGTTAATACTTGAAAAAAAACATATGTATTAGAAACAAAATTCCAGAGTTATTTTTATCTGGATTCTTTCAGTTGTAGTTGATAGCAACCTATTTCAAACCAGATTAACTGATAAAGAGAATGTCTTTGATCCTGTGAACAAAAGGTCCAAAAGTGCTTCCACTTCCACAAAAGTGCACAGCTGAAATGAGGGATTCCATCCAATGATGTCATGGAGCCTCAGCCTCCATTATGTTAGGCAGATTCTACTTGTTAAGCAAGATGAGTGACATCATTCCATCTCAGAGAATCTTCCAATAGTTGTAAGAATAAAAATTCCAGAGTTATTTTGACTGGTGTTTAATTATTTCCCTATCTATTAGTCATTCACTGTAGCCACAATCTGAAGTCCTACAATTAGCCAAGTCTGGGAAATTTCTTCCTGTATTTGATGGGAGTAAAAGGCAGAATCAGCTCCTTCCAAACAAGATGGAAATGGTTCTCCAAGGGAAAAAGAATCTGAGCAAACAAAACAGCAGATATTCACTAAGAGGGAGTCACATTTGTAATAATAATATCTTGACACCTTTAACTCATATTCTCTGCCCATAATGTTATTTTAAAAAACAAATTAATTAATAAACTAGTAAGCAGAAATAAAATTTTGTTTTTACGAACATCCCCATTTATTAGAAATTTAAAGAAAAAACAACTCTCTAGTCTGTTGGGCCAATGGAAACATCAACTTTATGTATAATAGACTATTAATAAAACTTCACATTCATTGTCAATCTCAAGTTTTAAATAGTACTCAGGAGCACACTGAGTGCATACTAGCTATCTAGAAGTAAATATTTATTGACCATATTTATGAAAGTTACTCTTTTGTTTCTGTTGAAGATTAAAACGCATGTGATACATAATCCATCAGTGAGCTTAAATACTGTGGGGATAAAACCAGATATGGAATTATGGAAATATAACATGTACTGTAATGAAAATACAAATCAAACAAATAGATAAACTTTAAAGTCAAACATAATTCTTGCTAAACAAGTGGTTTCCAGACTCAGATGGGATTTTGCTAACCTCGTCAAATAGCCAAATGTCATTTTTTAACCAGGCCTGTGCCTCACTCTGCAGTGGGGTGATTTTCTGCTGAGTAAAGCACTAGATGATTTAGTGCTTCCTCTAGCTAAGAACTGGTTAATAGGACAGTCCAAATCAACTGAGTATCGGGACAAAGTGTGAATGATTTGAGGTGTGACATCAGTTCTTAACTATGTTTTTCTTTCCTACGTATCAATGGAATTTTGTAGAAAAACCTCATCAGAAGAATAAATTTTTTGTTTGTTTGTTTGGTTGGTTGGTTTTTTTTGAGTTGGAGTCTCACTCTGTCACCCAGACTGGAGTGCAGTGGCTGCTCCCGGCCACCGCAGCCTCGACCTGCTGGGCTCCGGCTATCCTTCCGCCTCAGCCTTCCAAGTAGCTGGAACTACAGGCGTGCGCTATCACACCCGGCAGATTTTTTGATTTATTGTAGAGATGAGGTCTCGCCAAGTTGCACGGGCGGGTCTCGAACCTGCGGGCTCAGGCAATCCACTGACCTCAGCCTCCCAAATCGCGGGATTACAGTCTGAGCCACCGAGCCCGGCTAAGAATAAGTTTAATACTAAAATTGATTAAGCAACTTAATTGCAAATTTTTCATTTTCTAAAGGTTGAGGTTTTGAGTTTATGCCAATTATATTTAGGATACTAGCTTTTCTATAAAAGGAATTTCTTTTTCCATTCATTTACTTTCCACTCCATCATTCAAATGATCATCCATTCAATGCAAGCTTGTGATTCTATACTATTTCTCATTAATGGGGTACAGAGTCTAAACAGAAGAAGACAAATCTCACTTTTCCCTCTGGAAAATTATATGAATTAGTACAGAAAAGTATGTCAAGAGCTAAATGAACTAAATAATTTTTTAAAAAAGGTACAGTGATGAGGCATAAATTATGAGGAATATTGAGGAACTATGGAGAGGAGAGTCTTATCACAGCTAAAGCAATTGAAGAAGGCTTCAATAAACTGATAATACTTGGTATTTATGTGCCAAACTCTCTGAATATAGTGTCACTGACTGCTAGCCCATGTCTGGAAACTTAGTAGTTTTTGGCACATAGATAGAATGACCAGTGATTCAGGGAGCTGGGATTCTGCACATCTTTAATTGACTCTGGGGCTTCTTGCTGTGCCTGTTCATTGTGCATATTCTATTACATAACCGTTGGTAGAATCTCTCTCTCTCTCTCTCTCTTTCTCTCTCTCTCTCTCGCTCTCTCTCTCATTTGCATAGACTTGCTTTGGAAAATATCTCTTTAAAAACACAATTTGAACAAAGTCTTTGTTTTCTTTCTGTTTTCAGAAAGGACCAGAAAACCTCTGAACTAATCAGTTCCATGGGGCTCTAAGGGAGCTGTCATCTGTCTTATGAATTGGAAAAGAGCAGTGAGGTTCTCATTCATAGAACAACTATTTGCTGTGGTTTGTGGCTACTTATTCTATGAGCATCTCAGAGGACTATTTCAGTCTAAGTATTCCAGTGGATTAAGACCTAAAGTTATAGACTTGGCCATTAATATAAAGGAAGAGGCAAGCCCACAGATATAGTTAGTATTTGATCATTACTTTCAGCACCTTGCTCCCAAAGTGCACCAAGCCGCCACCACATATGGCACAGAAAAACATTAATGAGTATACTGTTTCTGTATTTCCATTTTCTGTGTATTATGAAGTTCTGACATCTTAAAAATCTTTCTGACTAGGGAAAAACTGCCCCTACTGGGATTGGATAGCCAATTCTCAGAGATAGCAAAAAAAATTCAGCTGGAGCATACCTTTAATATGCAAACTAACCATCATCTCAGGACCAGGTACCAGGTAACTACAGACCACCCCTTACAGATTAGAACTTGTCAAAATTATTTAAACTAGCTAATCCTATACTGTTTAACGTGTTCTGCCTTGCCTTTCCCACAGAAATTCCAATAAAAGGCTGTGGCCTGGGAGCTCCCCATCTTCCTGCTATTTCCGCATCTTAATCAAGGCTGATGTGCCACACTCCTGTTTCTAGGACTTGTATGTACAATAAACTTTACTTTTCTGAACCTTTTCTGTGTCTCTTCTTAGAGTTGTATTGCAATGACCATCTTAAAAAAGAACACAGGACAGTGAGTCTTTTTCCTTAAGAGGGAAATTAATTTATTTAATGCTTTGCTGCATATAAAGTCACTCTCAATATATAAATCTCTTTAATTTTTACAAAAACACATAAGATAGAAAAAAAAATGCTCTAAGTCAGAAGTCCTGAATATGTTTTAACTGTGTGAACTTAGGAAATTCTGAACATATTCTTTATGTTTCAATCAGAATATTAGTTTATCAAGTCTCTCAAGACTGTTCGGAGAATAACATAAGAATATCTATTTTTAAATGCTGAATAAAGTGTTAGTTATTATGAAAGATCCAATGAGATGGTGTGGCAATGTTGCTTGTGCTCCTAATATCTGTTCCCATTTTCTACTTTATGGTGTGGGTTACTGTAGCTCCAAAGCACAGGGTCAAGTGACTAGTTCTGATCAATGACCTGTGAGCAGAGGTGACATTACTGTTTTTTTTTTTTTTGGGGGGAGGATCCAGAAGTGACAAGGAATTGCATAATTCTCAAGTTTTTATCTTTGCCCCACTGTACCTAGGAAGATCAGGTGTTCTAGAAAGTGTGGCTGTATGTGGGTCTACATAGCTATGGGTTTATATATCCATCTGAGTGTCAGAGTGACTATATGCAGGAGTTTCCCTATTTTAATCTAGAGTCTCTCTCTCTCTTTCTCTCTCTCTCTCTCTATATATATATAATAGAGAAATAATCAAATAAGCTCATGCACTCCTCAGCCATTTTTCAGCAATCATTAGTTCATGATCAGTCTTGTTTCAAAATTACTTCCTAACTACTCCCTTCCAGATTGATTTGAAGAAAATCCCTGTCATCATTTAATTTGATTTGTAATATTTCACTGTGTATCTGTAAAATGTGATTATTTTAAAGCATGATTAAAATACCAAATCATACCAAAAATATAATAATACATCTGTAATATTATCAAATATTCAGTCAGAACTTAATTTCTTCTATCAGTTCTAATAGTTTTGCATTTTTTCTTAAGTTATGATAAAATAAAGTTTAAAATAAAGTTGCATTTTTTCTTAAGTTATGATAAAATAAAGTTTATATATTGCAAGTATTAGACAACATGTCTCATGTCTTTTGAAAAATACTATAATGTTTTGTTTATTTGGGCTCTTTTTTTCAATTTCTGTGTTAATATAGCAGTCTATTTTTCCTCAGAGTCCCACAGTGTGGATTTTAATAATACCATCTATTCAGAGTCCTTTATCAGGTTCTTCTGTTCTCTGTATTTCTTCTAAATTATAGCTAGATCTGGAAACTTGTATTGATTCAGATTAGGTTTTATGTCCTGACTTCTTTGTGGTAGTAAGTTGCAATTCCAGCAGAATGCACATACGGCCTTATCACCTTGTTTTCTATAATATTAACAGCCATTGATGAATGTTATCTTGATTTACTATTTGAGTGATGGTTGTAAATTAGTAATATTATAACTTGGACATTATTCCTTCATATACTATCTTTAATATACCTAAAAAGGAAAACTACTTCTTATCAACTATTCAGTTATCCTCAGTTACAATTTAACTAGGAAATACAGAATAGATGTTAGATTTTCAAAATACAGAATAAATTCCTTAGCCTTTCTCAAGATGACCAATCAAATTTTGTCTCGCTTTGTAGAAAATATAAATTTATTGATTTGGGTATCTTTGGTAGGTATTTTAATGTGGATTTTCTAGATACCATATCCCAAGGCAAGGTTTTATTTGCTACTATTTTATTGGCAATTGTTATATTCTTGATATAGTGGCAAACCATGTCCTTTCATATTGCTTTCATCATAGAGATTTATAAAAACACTCTTCATTTCACATCTACATAGTATTTCATTGTGTAACAGTAATATTTTTTCAACTGTCTCTGGTAGACATTTAAGTTATTTCAAGCCTTTTTCTATAACAAATAGTACTCCAATAAATAGCTTTGTGCATACATCTTTTATAATATATGTATATTTGTGGCAATGTATCTCTGTGAAAACTTTCTGCCAGCAACATTGCTGGATCAAAGAGGAAATGCATACCTAATTTGCTAGATATTGCCAAATTCCCCTCTGTAGGGCTCATGTCCTTTGGCATTGCTAAGGGCAATATATGAGAGAAATCTGTTTCTCCATAGCATTGTCAATAGAGTATGTTGACCAACTTGAACTTTTAACCTCAAAAAGGTAAGAAATTGTATTTCAGTATTGTTGTAGCTTCTGTTGCTCTTGAGGATACTTTTGTGTTTTAAAAGGTCATTTGGGTTTTCTTTTTAAAATGTGAACTAACTGTTCTTTTGAACACCTTTCTATCAGGAAGCTGAGAATTTCATTTTCTCTTTAAAAAGTTTTTTCCACTAGAATTATTATTCTTTTATTTTTATGTAGGTTGTAAGGTGTTGCCTTTGAAAACTTTGATGTCAATCTGATTTTTGTTCTCTTGTAAGTAGCTTTTTTTGGAGGGGGGTGATGGAATATTCCCCATTCTTAATGATTAATTTTGAAAGTCTAAAAATCTTGCTTAAAATTTTTGGTGCATATTTTTAATATTATGTTTAAATATCCTCTGTTTCAGAAAAGTTTTATTAAATTATTGTTTATAATATGTGTCCACTCTCATTGTTTTGGAATTCTTTAGGAACCCTTATTTTATGTATGTTTGATTTTTATCTCTATCTATAAATCTAATATTTCTCTCATATCATTTTAACCATTTTTCTATATTTTTAACAATTTA
This sequence comes from Carlito syrichta, assembly GCF_000164805.1. Classification (NCBI taxonomy): domain Eukaryota; kingdom Metazoa; phylum Chordata; class Mammalia; order Primates; family Tarsiidae; genus Carlito; species Carlito syrichta. Next base: position 281,264 of record NW_007246816.1, read on the forward strand.
TTTTAAAATTATATTTTTTCTAAATTTCCTTTTACATATGTCATTATTATTTGTAATTGTTTTTTCTCTTACATTCCTTCTAGCATAGTGTCCACTTCTGAAATAGTATGTTTTTCTTGTTCATTTTTCAATTTTATCGGTTTTCTTTTCAGACCTTTGTTTTGTCTAATCTCAATTTTATAATTTAGAAATATGGTTTATTCTGTAATTTCCTAACTCTTATAATTTTCTTCAATCTTTTAACTGTTTTTGAAATAGTAGGTGAAAGGGTTTTGCCTTTTTATTTTTAATGATTTTAGGGGGATAATGTTTCTATTGTGCCTTCATTCAACCTATATTACGTTTCCTGGGTTCAAAATTAAATGAGTTTTACTGCACTCTTAAGAAAAAGGTTAGGTCAGGATAACTTTTCTTGATTTCTGATTTTATGGTTCCTTCTCATGTTGCAAATGCAAAATCTCCACAAATTAATTCCTGTAGTTTCTAAGATCTGCTTTTTCTGCTTTCATCCGGATTTTGTCTTTCTTCTTCATCTAGTATCTCTTTCTTTTTCAATTTAATTCTTTTTTTTTTTTCTTTGAGTTGGAGTCTCACTCTGTCACCCGGCCACTGTAGCCTCGACCTGCTGGGCTCCAGCGATCCGTCTGCCTCAGCCTTCCAAGTCGCCGGAATTACAGGCATGCGCTACCACGCCTGGCTGATTTTTTGATTTATTGTAGAGATGAGGTCTCGCTGCCCAGGCGGGTCTCGAACCCGCAGTCTCAGGCAATCCACTCACCTCAGCCTCCCAAAGGCGCGGGATTACAGGCTGAGCCACCGAGCCCAGCTTCAATTTAATTCTATTCCTAACAATTTCTCTTTAGTTTGGGGCTCTATGTTGGACAGTGCTTCAGTAGTTGACTTTAGGTGTCCATAAGACCAAGAGTCCCATGAGTTGTCAGGCACTTTGTGATACTCACTAGCATAGCCCCTTCCTCTTCTCACCTCATCTGGACTGATTTAATTACTCATTACTAATGTATCCTTTTGGAGACAATATTTGTTAATGATTTGATTCTGCTCTTATGACCTTCCTTTCATTTCTTTCTGCCCAGTTGCTAACATGATCTCTGCTTTAATGGTTATTGGCCCATTATTCTCATATTTTAGAGTTTGTGATGCTACCTGGTCACTTGGAGATATGTAATCAGGTATGTATGTATCTTGGGAAATTCCAACAGTATATTGCCACAGCCACCAACTTCACCAACTTGCTTATTTTCATATGTATATTTCTTGTGTGTCAATGATGCATCAAGCTTTTCTTTAGACATATAGGCAGTTGGGGGTCAGTCAAACAAAGCATGAGAGCATAGACATTCCTGTACTTAACTTTTGGTTACATTCAGATCGACTCATCATAAATGGAACATATAAGTTAAATATGTGTTTAATACACCCAACATACCAAACATTATAGCTTAGCCTAGTTCACTTTAAACATACCCAGAATGCTTACATTAGCCCACACTTGGGCAATATCATCCAAGACAATGTTTATTTTCTTTTAAAAAATATGCTATACATAGATGGCCTTTTGTAGTCAAGATGGGATGCAAAAACAAAAAATACAATATCAAAAAATGCTGGTAGCACAGACCTCAAAGAATATTCTTCATAACCTGGGAGCTGTGCCTTAGTGCTGCTGCCCAGAGCCACAAGAATATTCTACCATATATTGCTAACCTGGGAAAAGGACAAAATTTGAAATACAAGTCTGAAATGTGTATCATTTTCATAACATCTTAAAATTTTAAAAATTATTTAAGTTGAACCATTGAAAGTTGGGAACCATCTGCATTAGTTGTGATATTTGAGGCTAAAGACAGATAAAAGCTTGAATACAATAAACAATTGATATTCTATTAAGAAGAGTGGAAGTTATCTTAGTTATAACAGAAAATCATTGCATAACTTTATTCAGGGAGTGACATGAATATTTCTCGGAGTCCCATAGAAAACAGGTTTGAAAGAGTTACTGTCAAGGTAGGCTCTGATTGATTCTGAGATCTCTGTTTACCATTCCATAAGTTTTTCATCAGTCTCCCATTACCAAAAAATGGTTCCTTGAATCACAAAATAAAATGTTGGCTATAATTCGCTGTGTACATTTTCAAGTAAATTTCAGAATCAGTTTGTAAATTTCCGCAGGAGTAAATCCTGCTACAATTTAGAATTGCATTTTATTTATATAACAATTTGCATATAGTCAATATTTTATAATACCTTGAGTTTTCCAATCTCTAAAATTCATCAAACTGACACTGTAAGAAATAAAAATCTCTATTATTTGATATTAAATGTAATTTACTCCATACTAAAAACCTTCCAAGTAAATAAGGCCCAGGTCTAAATGGCTGCTCTCACATGTTTTTGCCATATTTAATGAAGCAAAACCAAACTTTTAAACAAAATGTTTCAGAGAACAAAATAAAACTAACAACTTCTAACTCATAAGGCTTGATACCATAATTTGATAAAGATATTATAAGAAAAAAATATTGCAGACTACTTACTTTCATAAACATACTAAAATACTACAAAAATACTAAAAGTAAAATATAATTTATATTCAACATCTTACCAATGGGATAATGCCTCAAAGCAAAGTGCTGTGCATTTCAGGAATACAAGGTGGTTAACACATAACAAAATAAATCAATGTAATTCAACAATGTGATTCTATAATGGAAAAAAGGGGAAAATTCATTTCATAAACTCAATAGCTGCAAAAAAGAGTAATTGTTAATATGTAATATTATAATATGATAAGTCTTTCTTCACATTAACAATGAAAAAACTGAAAACAATGTTATCTATTAAAAGCAAAAGCAAATATCAGTTATTCTTAAGATATTAAAACTTTTTTTTTTCATTTTCTTCAATGATACAAGATTGGGAAGTAAAAAAATAACCTTTTTTGAAAATTGTATACATAGAAAATCCAGGTGGTTACAATTACCAGACTTCAAACTTTACTATAAAGGAACAATAATCAAAACGGCTTGGTATTGGTACAGGAACAGGCATATAGACCAATGGAATAGAATTGAGATTCCAAAGATAAACCTCAATTTCTCAACCAACTCACCTTTGACAAAGACTCCACCACCTACCACTGGGGAGAGGAGAACTTATTCCATAAATGGTGCTGGGAAAACTGGCTGACCACATGCAGAAGACTCAAACAAGACCCCTATTTGTCCCCATACACAAAAATTAACTCTAAATGGATCAGAGACCTAAATGTAAAACCTCAAACTGTAAGAACCTTAGAAAATGCAGGACACACCCTTATGGAAATTGAAACTGGCATCCAATTCCTGAACAAAACCCAAAATGCACAGTTCATAAGAGATAAGATAGACAAGTGGGACCTCATTAAACTGACAAGCTTCTGCAAAGCCAAAGAAACCATCAAGAGAGCAGGGAAACAGCCCACAGTCTGAGTGATCTTTCACAGCAAAAGAAAAAGTATTTGCCAACTCCATGTTTGACAAAGGCCTGACATCTTGGATCTACAAGGAACTCAAATGTGCTGAAAAGAAAAAAACAAACAATTCCATTACAAAGTGGGCAAAAGATATGAACAGACACTTCACAAAAGAAGACATATGAGCGGCCAGCAGACACATGAAGAAATGTTCAACTTCACTAACCATCAAGGAGATGCAAATTAAAACTACACTGAGATACCACCTAACTCCAGTCAGAATGGCCATTATCAATAACTCAAAAAATAACAGATACTTGAGAGGATGTGGTGAAAAGGGAACACTTATACACTGTTGGTGGGAGTGTAAACTAGTGCAACCTCTGTGGAAAGCAGTGTGGCGATTCCTAAAAGGTCTAAATATCTACCTCCCATATGACCCTGCAATCTCCCTCCTGGGAATATACCCTGAAGAACTCAAATCACTCTATAAAAAAGATACCTGCACAGGTATGTTTATGGCAGCATTGCTCACAATAGCAAGAACCTGGAACCAACCATGTTGTCCGTCAAAAGAGGACTGGATTAAAAAAAAAGTGTTCCATATACATGATGGAATACTATGCAGTCATAAAAAATAACAAAATAATGAATTTCACAGCAACCTGGATGAAACTAGAGTCTATAATACTGAGTGATCTTTCACAGCAACAAAGATCTGAGTATCACATGTTATCACTCACAAGTGGACTTTGAACATCTATTGTAATACTATAAGAAAAGGAATGACAGTGGTGGGAATCTACGGGGGGGACACAGTGAGGATAAGGGTGGTGGGATTAATGGTAGTCAATATCTGTCTGGGGATGGGGGGACATCCCTTATCAACAAGGGTGCCTGAATGATGCATATTTGTATACCTAACCCTTAACTGTACCCCACAATTTTAAATTTAAAAAAGTTCAAAAAAAAGAAAAAAAGAAAATTGTATACATAGAAAATCCAAAGGAATCTGAAAACAAACAAAGAAACTTAATATGTGAATATACCATGATAGCTGGATACAAAGGTAGTATATCAAAAGCACTTTTGTTTCTGTCTGCTAGTAGCAAGAAACCAGAAAAGATAATATTAATAGTATACTATGTTAAATATTACTTTAAAATATGAAATACCTAGAAATAAATCTAACAGAATATTTAAAAACTTCTATACTCTCTATCAATGCCATACTCCTACATAAAACATTAGAGAAATTTAATAAAACCTACATACATGGAAGCGTATACACATTTTATGACTTGAGAGACTTGTTACTTTTTAGATGCCAGTTCTATTCAAATTGGTCTATAGATCAATGCAATCATATCTGATTTCAGCCAATTCACCTTTTTACAAGAGTTGTTACCCATGAGTCTCTGACTGGGTCATATTTTTTTTGTTTTGTTTTGTGTACACAACTGAAGGTATTTTTATTCTGTAAAGGATCTCAGAAGACCAACCATGAGAAAGAAAAATGATTTTCTCAACGTACTTCTCTACCAGACTCAGTGAAGTTGCCTTATCACTCAGTAACTTTAGGTAATAATAAAAATTGCTGATTGAACATGATATGATTCCATCCTCTCCATACTTTTTCCTATTTCAAGAAAGATGTTTTAAAATGACTGAACTTCTGTAAAAGGGGGCTACCTTCCAACCAGCCTGGTTAAATTGTCTTAACTGGCAATACTGACTATAGGATACTTATTTCAGCACAATAAGCTATCTCACACCAAAATGAAACCAAGTTACCAATACTAGAGAAAAAAATGATAAGTATGGTTGTGTGATGATTTGAATGGGGAATGGGAGAGGAGTTCTGTGAGGCATATTCCATATACTAACTTGTTCTTTTCATACTATGATCCTTAAGAATTAGTTTCTTTATTTAAAGTGGCATACACCGAGAGAAGTAAAAAAATCTTATCAAAGTCCAGCCTTAGAGTCTGGAGTAGAATTCAAGTTTGATTAGAGAAAATATTCCATTTATCATTTTACATAAAACCACTAGTCCCAATGCTATGAAAAAGAGATAATTAATGGTGATTCATGATTCTGAACAAGAAGCCCCAACATAGCTCTCTCTTTGTACTAAAACTATATTTCCAGGTTCTGATGGAGATGAAGCCAAGAAATCTGAGTTTTAATAAGCATTCTGGTAAATAATAATAATCATTATTATAATTACAATAGTGACTAATACTTACTGAGAACACACTTTATATGCACTATCTTATATACTTTTTAGGATACCACAAAATAGGTATTATTATTTCAATGATTTTACAAATGTACCAGCCAGAGGTCCCATAGCCAACTTATAGTGACTACTCAAAGAGACTTTGAGTCTTTATTGAGAAACATCATTCTAGACAGTCTTTAACTGAGGGCACCTCATAGATAAGAGACCACTCCAAGATGGTTTTATGGAACTGGGGATATAGGAAAACCAAGAAGAAAAATCAGGTTCAGTAAGAGTGAGTAATATAAAATCTGGTGCACTTTGCTTATCTCATTACACCTAGCTGCAAGGGGTTGATTCACTTTTACTGCATCTTGGGTACTTGATTTTATGTGGCTAAGCCTCATCTGATTGATTCAGTGTTTAATTGTGCCCATTTAATACCAATACTACTGGTATAACATTCTTAAAAAAAACTTTGTCATAGGCGCTCTAGTTTTATATTCCCATCCTTTCACAGATGGAGGAATGTGATCAAGAGAAACAAAGTGATTGTTATAAGAATATACTATTAGTCATCTTCAAAATAGCAAAATAGAACTCAGACTTGGGCAACCTCTTGGAGCCCCCTCCCACCATGGGAGTTTCTCTGTCCTCTCAGTAAATCCTGTTTTCTCACTTAAAAAAAAAAAAAAGAACTCCGACTTTCTAATTCCTCATAAACTATTTCTGCTCTTTTCCCTAAGCTTGGAATCAACCCATCATTGGATCCTCTTGTCAAAGTTGCAGAAGTTTTTCAAATTCTAAACCAAACTTTGTGTATCTACAGAAAGAGAGTAACATTAGAGCAAAGTTATATTAAATGTAGAAAATTAATTTAGCAAATATAAAGTTTTACATGCAAAACCCCACAATTTTTTAAAGAAATAGATGCCACACTACTTCAGTACTGTTATTTTACTAATAAGAAAGAAAGTTGGTTGTAACCACTGTGACTTGGAATATTCCCATATTTTAGTTTCCAAATATGTTTCTCTTTGTAGTTTCAGATTTCATTATATTTTACTTAAGTAATTTATTTTAGGCTGACAAATAATAGTTATTTATATTTATGGGGTACAATATAATGTTTGATTTATATATACATTGCAGAACAATTCAGTCAATAGTATTGCTGAAGTTGTGAAAGCATTTTGCTCAGATGATTTCTGCAAATTCTTTTCTTACATGTTTAAGTTAGTGAAATTCAAACTGTAGTAAGTTTTGACAGAGACCTAAGAAAGAGTTTAATGAGAGCTGACTTCAAAGAAAATCATAGAAATTTACCTGGCAGAATTCAATTCATAATCCCATGGCCATAAAATTTATTCTATTTTTACTTATGATTCACCAAGGCAGAAATATGTAACAGTGATTTTTCTCAAAGGTCCTATTTATAATGAATGTGTCAGTGTAAATGAAGTTTAGATTCCATGTATTTTTGTTTACCGTGACAGTCCTTGCCATTTTTTAATTTATAGCAGACACGTTTTATGTCACTCTCCTTGGACCCAAATATTTCGCAGGAATTGAGGACAATTATCAACACTTCTAAGCTAAAATATTTCAAGGTTACTTTTGCTTTACTTTGTCTTCATAACATTTCTTACTGGATTTTAAAAAGGCAATTTTAGGAAATCTTTCTTCTTTTATCAGTCACTGTGTATTTGTGTGCATCTCTGTGTGTGTGCATGCGTGTGTGCTTGTGTGTTTTCTACCCTTTCTCTACAACATCCTAAAAAGGTATATAATTTAAAACTAAAAAGCAAAATCTTATTAAGCTAGGGGAATTATGAGCAACTATTAAAATTAAATAAAAATCAATATTTTCTTCTTCTGTGCATATGTAAAGGAAGAAAAATATTTTAAATAAATTATTATACAGCATGAAGTCTTATTGTTTCTTCTCATATTTATTTACTCTTAATATCAGAATGGTTGCCTAGACAACATGCTGTATCACCAAGAAATTGAGGTTCAAAGATATTAATACCTCAGAGTGCTGAGAATAAGTTTTGTAGTCTATAGTCTTCACAGAAAAAAAAAGAAAGAAAAAGAAAGAATGAAGAAAAAAACAAATAAAATTTAGGAAAATAAAATAAAAAATAAAAAAGGAAACTAACCAACTATTACTCCCAGAAAATAATTTTTTTATTATATAGTACCTCAATAATATCTTTAGATAATTATGAAGTTAATAAAAAGGTTGAACAAGTTTGTCAGATATTTAATCAACACATAAAAGGTGAACTGTATTTTTAATGATCAACAATAGTTATAAAATGTTATTTAAAAATGATTTCCTATTAAACAGCAGCAAAAAGATCTATGTAGTATAAAAATAGTAATAAAATGCAAGATTATTAGAGAGAAAATTGCACACTGTTACTTTATAACCATTAACAATTACCTAAATAAATATCATTAAAATGTTCAGTCTTATTTAAAAAAATACAGTCATTATTTACAATTTCAATACATTCAGAAAGCATTATTTGGAGAGAGTGTCACTGGAAATTAACAACTCAAATAATATTTTTATAGACTAGCAAATGGTCAATATTTATTACATTTTCATAAAGAAACATAATATGTGCCTAGTGATGTAAAAAGTTATAACAAAGATTTAGTAATTAAGATTCAGTGGTTTTTATTTTGCACAATGATAGGGTAATAGAAGAGGATAGAGAATGAAAAACATACAAATAAATTCATGTTGTATTTTTGCTGCATAGTGCGTTAATATCTGAGGGAAAGCAATGGTACTTCAAAATAATAGAATGATTATTCATATATAATAAAATTATAATTAATTATCACTATTGTATTCACAAAATTGAGGTTTTATACATTTGAAAATTTAACCATAAAACTTACAAAAGAACTAATATTTCAGAATCTATTTATGAAAACAAACTTAAGACTTTAAAAGAACAAATGTATAAATATAAAGACATGAAAATAAAAATGCCATCTATTTATGAAAGTTACCATAAGGAAGTGAAAATACAAAGTCAAAAATTAAAATATATTTACAATATTTAAATCTGATAAAATAACTAGAATATAAAACGAAGCTCCCTACATCAATAAGAGTTTGATTTTTTAATAGATAAATGAGTAAAATGCTTAAACAGGGATTTTTATAGGCAAGAAAACAGAAATGTCCAGTAAATATTTTTAAAAAAATTTTTAACCTCACATGAAACAAGTGGAGTGTTATTAAAAATCAAAATAAGGTATTACTAAATTGGGAAATATGACATGCATATATTAGGATGCCTGTCTATACCAAGTTTGGCAGTGTAAAACAATAAGAACATTAATAAAATTACAGAACACATTTGAATCAATAATGTAGAAATAATAATTCAGAACTAGGTGGAAAAAATGATTGCTTCCCACTTGTAACTGTATAATTAGCATTCAAGAATATATATAACCAAAATAAACTCTTGCACATGTATATCTGGAGACGTGCCAGAAGAGTCAAAGCAACAGCATCAACAATAGAAACAGCAACAAAAGCCAGCTGACCAAAAAGCAGGTAAATGAATCATGGTGTAGTCAAACAGTAAAATAGTATACAGTAATGCAAAATAGCCCACTGTAATTTCATGAAACAATATGAATATATAATGCAAAATATTGAGGAGCACAGTCAACTAATTTTGAATATTGATAGTAATTTTATTTAAATAAATGTCAAAATGTGTAAAGCTAAAAATATTGTATAAGGATGTATATACATTTTCCTCTGTGATTACACACTAAGGAGAAGCAAGAAAATATTTTAAAAACTTAATTTTTTTTCTGAGTTGTGTAGAGATGTCTACAATCAGAAGGAAGCAGACTGGAGTATTCAAAGTTATTGGTAATTTTCTGTTTAAATGACTCAGTGTATATATAGGTGTTGATTTAATTAATATTATTGAACTGTAAATAAATATACATATTATTTATGTGCATATGATATTACACCATATAAAAAGAATATAAAAAGTTGTTTTGATGGGTGACTTAAAAATTAAACTTTTGCAGGAAAAAAAATCTATACAAAAAGCTTATTATATAATATGATTCCATTTACACAATACCAGAAATGGGTAAAACTAGCCTATAGAGAGGATCAGGAAAATTATTGTTAAAATATTTAGCACACTGGTTTCTTTGTGTGAGAAGAAGAATTATGATCTAAGAGTGACCTTCTTAGGCTGGACAGTAGCGTCTTATGTCTTCATTTTTTCTTTATTCCTTAATCTCTACACACATCAAATATATACACCACTGTATGTATTTCAAAATATAAATTAAAAAATAAAGGAAAAGAAAAGAAGGAAGGAAGGAAAGAAGGAAGGGAGGAAGGAAAGAAGGAAGGAAGGAAGGAAGGAAAAAAATGTCAGATTCAGATTTTTTTTTACTCCAAAGGATGGTAATAAGTCAATGCAGATGACTCAAACTTATTCATGTAATAATAAACAATTTTCTAAAATTATTGTAGGTACATTATTTCTACCATGACATCCTTTAATTATTTCTCAAATTAGCAGTCTGTATTTGAAGTTTAATTATCTCTGTCAGGTTCATGTGTTTGTAACTGAAGAATATTACACCCAATAGTAATATACCTATGTCAACTGTTCCTGGGCAGTTTGGGTTGTAAATTAGTGGTTAGTTTTTATTATCAATAGATCATATACTATTCATCTTTATTCTCTCCCAGACTAAAACTAAATCATGTTATGTGTGAGGGAAAGTGAAATGTCTTCAATTTTTTTCTCAAACATCTTGCATGTGCAAGAAAATAGCTGTGCTGTTATGCACTACATTAGGGAACTCTGAAAGACCTCATTTGGGTGGGAGGAGACCACGAGTCAGACATTTTAACTCTTTTATCATCCTCATGAACACAGTGATAGATTCCATCCTGAACCTTTACTATATCATCCTTTCTCAGATTGACTATGGGGTCCTGTCAGCCCCTAAAAGTCTAACTAATTTTATCTAACTAATTTTCTATGAGGAGAAAGCCCTTACACCAATAATAATGAACATTTTAAAACTGAATAAAAAGAGAATAGTAAAAGGACCAAACAAAATCAATAAAATTGATATAAAATTAATTCCTGTATAAATGAAGCCATTTTCTTAATTCCACATAATCAACTGCCTACTGGGTTTTTTCTCTTTTGTATTTGTATCATCCCAAGTTAATGGACCCTTATGTTCCCTTTTCACTGCTTGTTGATGACTTCAGATCAAGACTTCTTACTTCTGGTCGCTTTCCCATGCAATTTATCCTTGGATTTGCTGCCACATTAAGCTTCCTAGAACCTAAATTAGCAGGTGGACTACTGTTCACTATTGGAGGAATTAAGCAAGTGACTCAATTCATCTTGTTATAAACGGTTCCCTATTTTTTTCTGAACTGAAAAAGCAAATTAACTATATGTGTCTTAAGGTACTTAGAGAATCCTCTCTTATATTACACCTGTGCTTTTCAACTATGAACTATGAGTCCATTTATGGTACTTAGTGTTTTTAGTGTATGATTTATTCACAGTGGCTATCTCAGTGCTTTGAGCATAGTTCATGCTCGGTACAGTTTGGTTAAAATAAATGAATTAATTAATTTGAAAGAATGAAACATTTTCCTCATTTATTTATGGAGTCAATCATTCTTGTTAACTATTTTTTATTAAGTTCCTCATATATGTCAGTAACTCTCCAAGATATTGGGAATGGAGCATTCAATAAGACAATCTCCTTCCTTCAAAGGATTCACATTATTATAGGTCTAACTAACAATTAGATAAGAAAGTAAATAAATATATATGGACAGGTAGAGGAAACAAATCACAGGGTATAACAGGAAAAGATGATAAATTCGATAGAAATGTGTGCATGAGGGGAGTGATGGCAGGAAGGAGAGCTATTGTAGATAATGAGGCTACAGTTGGTAAGACAGTGTTGTTTGAGGTGGTTTGGATAACTGGGGCAAAGACTATATCACATTTGCTTTGTAGGGCAAGACAGGAGTTTGGAACATATTGTAGGAATGATAAAAAGCCATTAGAGTGTTTTGAGCAGTGAGTGCTGAGAACAAATCTTCAAATGATGACAGCCAGGGAGAAGACTAAGGAGACTACTGGAGTAATCAATCAGTGGCTTCAATTAGAATGGAAATAGTCATGATAGTGAGAAATGAACCAATATGGAAGTTCATGCAAAAGTAAACTTAACAGAATGAGCAGGTGGGGTGGACTTTTTTCTCTGGCATAAGCATAGAGCTTTAAGAATATGAGGGAAGCGTAACTGGAAAAATGCAGAAGAAAAGGCAACACAGAGATCTATTTGTGGCTAGGCAACATGAAATGTGTACTATCCAACCATGCCAGATATGAGAAAAACAATCTTCTCTGAGATCTAAACTATAGTATCAAAGCATTGGAAATCAAGTGAGTGATACTCAACTGTTTCCAAATGAAGACATATCTCTATGACTTGGCAGGTAATTTATCAAATTTCCAACTTATCTGTAACTGGGAACTTGGTAAGCAGTACAAATATTGAAGGAAATCTCAAAGGTCAAATCAATAATTATCTCAGTAGGAGAATTCATGGCTTAAGGACAATTCTTTTAACCTCACAGAAGGACTGTTACTTTTGTGGAAAAAGCACTAATTTTTTAGCTGAGTGTCAGTGAGCATGTCTTGAACACTGATTCCATGTTCATCAAGTAATTTTCTGATTAAGAATGAATATTTGTAGTACGAAAACTCAACCTGGAATCTAAGGATGGGTTTCAGGTCACCACTATGCCTCCTGTAATTCTGTGCAAATGTTCATGTAAATTTACAAAGAGAAGGGCAACATATTTTATTAAATTCTCAAAGAGGTTTACAAATACCATAAGGGTTCTATACCCTTGGCTTACAGAGAGAGAAAGTAGCCCTTAACTTTCTCTCAAAAGTTAGATCAGCAAGGCCACTGGAGATTCTTTTTTTTTCCCCCTTAGCTGCTTTCGTACATGAGTACTTGTATTCAGTTTTGAATTTTGCTGTAATTACCTTCCCATCTGCATTAGAACCTTCTTTTCTCTTGCTGCTATAACCCTATCATGGTAACTGCCTCCAACCCCAGAAGCTTCCACAATTTGCATGCCTGGATGTCTTGTGCCAATCTCCTCTGTCCCCAAGGACAAATTTATATGGGGACTTCTTTTGAAATAGATGAAAATTTATTGTAAAAGATAAAGGCATGTGATTGAGGGAATAGAGGCATGTGTTGCCATATTCCTTTTTACCTTTCCCAGTCCCAATCAGGACAAGATAGGCCTATAAACTCCGACTGTAAATTTTGGTAAACTATTATTGAATACCTAATTTCTATGAGGTAAATTCATATCTTATTGCACTTAATTCTCATAGAAGAAATAAGAGTTATTCCTCACAAAAAACTGAGTTAAGTTTTACAGAAAATAGTTGGTACTGAAAAACTTTTTTTCATCTTTTCCAACTAGCACTACTCATTTATTCTAGGCAAGAAATCACAATAGGAAATTTATAGCATTATTATGAAAAATTTCTAAAATACTGTCTAAAATTGGGATTGACTGTTATATTTATTAAAAATTAGGAAAGAGATGATCAAAGACAGTAAATAACTTGTTGAAGCCTAGATGCACAATGATGGAATGAGTATTCAAACAAATTAAAAAATGTTTGCTCTTTCTCTACAAATCAAACTTAGTCTCTTGATATTGAATTAATGTTCTTTCTTTTACTTATGATAGATTTCCCTCACATTTAAATATTTCTATTTAAAGTCATGTAGTCACACACATTAATTTATTATAGTTTTGCAATGTTTTATATAAAAAACTGTGGTAAACATACAGCCTAAAAATATACAAAACTGGAAATAGAAAGAAAATCATCTGATTTTAATCCAGTGCTCTTTCTATAATATAGCAAATGCTTTTATCTAATGAGCAAAAATAGAAACTATCTCAAAATAAAATACACTTTGAGGAGTATTTTATAATGCAGTCTATACAGTTTTTAAAGCCTACCTTCACTTTTTCCTAAGTAAAAGTAATTGAGGTAGTCAGTTTTTTTTTTTCAGAGTACCTCTCAGAAAACTGTTTTCCATGTGATTTCACATCTGGCCCTTCTCCTCACAAATGTTTTTAGTAGTAAAAATAGTTGATTATAAATAATATTAAGAGAACAGCAAGAATCTGAGACTGCAAATATGTCCCATAATTTATTTTCAGGCTGTGCTTTCCTATTAAGCAATAGACATCATAGAAATATTTTACCAAGGATCTATAAATATTTTCTAAACTTTCAGAGCAGTGATTGTCTTATATCAAAATCACATGCATGTGGAATGACACGAGTGATCTTTAATAAGTAGTAATAGGCATGAAATTTACAGGCTCATGGAAAGGGTGGTGATTACTTTTTTTTATCACTGCTGTTCATTCTTGAAAATTGATTTTTAGTTTTCTAATGTTTCTATAATAAACTACATACTTGGTGATTTAAAACAACAGACATTTATATTCTTACAATTTTGCAGAAACACGACATGGGTCTCACTGGGTATCCTCCTCTGGAGGTTCAAAGGGAGAATACGTTTCTCTGCATTTTCCAGCTTCTAGAAGCTGTCAGCATTCCTTGGCTAGTGGCACTCATCTTCTGTTTTCAAAATCTGTAAAAGTAGGTTAAATAACTTAAAATCATGTATCACTGGATCACCCTGTGGTTCCCACTTCCACTTTTAAGGACTCTTGTAATTACATCTGGATTATCCAGAACAATCTCCCTATATTAAGGCCAGCTAATTAACAATTTTAATTTCATCTGAATCTTTAATTTCATTTTGCCATGTAACATAACATATTCATAGGCTCTGGGGATAAAGACGTGGCTCTTTAGGGGGCTATGTTTCTTCCTGCCACAGGTACTAAGCAGTAATTTAATATTCACATCATACAAAAGTTTCTTATTCAATTAAATGAATTCGAAATGCTTTCTGAGTTATAGCTCTATAAAGAGTCTTACTGAAAAGAGATGATTCTGAGCTCTTTTGATGTCAATGAGGGTTAGTTAGCTTTGCTCACTGAAGGTATGAATAATGACATTTAAAAAAAAAATTTTATTTTTTGTGAGAAAGCAAGATAAATTGAGAGGACAGGAAAGCTCCCACAGTGGGAGGGGACACGAAGGGATTACCTCAGTTTATTATTATTTTTTTATTCAGCCTACTATAATACTTTCTCCAACCCAATCTCATTCAACTTTCCTCAGTTTCCCAAATAAGTCAAATAATCTCTTTTTTTTTTTTGGAAAATAGAATTTGATCGGGTGCGGTGGCCCAAGCCTGTAATCCCAGAACTTTGGGAGTCCAAGGCGAGAGGATTGCCTGAGCCCAGGGTTTTGAGACCAACCTGAGAAACTTGGTGAGACTTCGTCTCTACAATAAGTCAAAAAATTAGCGGGGCATGGTAGCATGCACCTATAGTTTCAGCTACTTGGGAGGCTGAGGCGGAAGGATCGCCTGAGCCCAGTCGGTCAAGGCTGTGGTGGCTGTGAGCCTGCCACAGCACTCCAGTCTGGGTGACAGAGTGAGACTCCAACTCAAAAAAGAAAAAGAAAAAGAAAAAGAAAGTAGGATTTATCGAGAGGACAGAAAAGCTCCCAGAGCAGGAGGGGAACTGAATGAGTTGCCCCACATAATCCCTTAATTAAAGCTAGATGTATTTTTGATTCATTCAATACCTTACAATAATTGTCTTTACGTTCTTTCAACAAGTTATTAAATATGTACTATGTCTCAGATACAAAATGAAAATGAGCAAAGACTTTCCTCTCTATGGAGCTTACCTTCTGTGAGAGTTGGAGAGAAGATTGACAAAAATAATAATATAATTAATTACATAAAATGTTAGAAGATCATAAAATACTCAAAGGCAGAAATGTTTATTCATTTGTTTGTTTATTATGTTGATTCAACTTAAGATTTTATTTTATTTTTTAAGGGTTGTGGGATATAAGTGAAGATTTGCTACACAAGCAGGCTACATGTAGATGAAGTTTGGACTTTTAGCTTGCACTCTCTCCCTTTGGTTGTGGACCATTGTGTGCCACGCGACCATCCACCCTCTGGTCTCCCACATCCTCTAGCAGTGCCCAGTATCTGCTGAGCCCATCCTTATGCTAGTGTGACCAGTGTTCAGGGTCTGCTTGTGAGAACATGATATATTCAGTTATTTATTTCTGTGATAGTGCACTTAGTACGATGGTCTCTAACTGCATGTAAGTTTCTACAAAGGCCATGATTGTGCTCCTTACCATAGCTGCATAATATTCCTTCATGCATATGTGCTACCTTTTTTTCCAGTCCACTTTTGATGGGCAGTATGGTTGTTTCCATGTTTTTTGCTATTGTGAATAGTATGACCATAAACATGTGTGTATAGGTGTCTTCTTGGTAGAGCAACTTATGTTCCGCTGAGTATATTCCCAGGAGAGGGATTGCTGGATCATATGGATGCTCAATTATTAGTACTTTGAGAAATCGCCACACTACTTTCCATAGAGGCTGAGTTAGCTTACATTCCCACTAACAGTGTAGAAGCACCCCCTTTTCTCACAGCTGCACAAGCACCTATTGTTTTTTCAGTTATTAATGATAGCCATCCTTACGGGTGTTAGGTGACATCTCACTGTAGCTTTGATTTGCATTTCTCTGATGATTAGTGAGGCTGAGCATTTTTTAGTGTGTTTGTTGGAGGCTTCTATGCCCTCCTTTGAGAAGTGTGTATTTATGTTTTGCCCACTTTTTAATGGGGTTATTTGTTTTTATTCTTTCAGTTCAATTGATTTCCTTGTAGATTCTGGATATTAGGCCTTTGTCAGATGCATAGCTTGCAGACATTTTTGTTTTCCATTCTTTTGGTTGTCTCTTTAATCTCTTGATGGTTTCCTTTGCTGTGCAAAAGCTTTTCAGTGTGATGAGGTTGCTCTTGTCTATCTTAGTTTTAGTTGCACTTACTTTGGAGGACTTGGTCATAAGTATGAATTCATTGCCTACCCTGATGTCCCTTAGGATGTTCCTTATGTTTTCTTCTAAGATTCTTATAATTCAAGATTTTACATTTAAGTCCTTAATCCATTTTAAGTTGATTTTTGCATATGGTTGTAGGTAGGAGGTCCAGTTTCATTCTTCTGTATGTGACTTACCAGCTTCTCCTGCACTGTTTACTAAATATGGTTTCCTTTCCCCAGCGTTTTTCATTGGTGGCTTTGTCAATGTTGAGTTGGTTGAGGGACCGTGTTTTTACTTCTAGAATCTCTGTCCTATTTCATTGTTCTATTTGCCTATTTTTATACCAATGCCATGCCATCTTGGTTATTGTAGCCTTGTAATAAATTTAAAGTCTGTAAGTGTGATACTTCCAGTTCTTTTGCTGAGGATTGCTTTGACTATTTGTGCTCTTTTTTGCTTTCATGTGCATTTCAGTATTGTCATTTCTGGGTCTGAGAAAAATGATGTTGGCAATTTGATGAGTATTGCATTTAATCTGTAGATAGTCTTGAGTAGGATAAACATCTTGACAATATTGATTCGTGCAATTCATTAGCATGAGATGTTTTTCCATTTGCTTGTATCATCATTGATTTATTTGAGCTGTGTTTTGGATTCTTATTGTAAAGGTCTTACACTTCTCTGGTTAGGTGGATACCAAAGTATTTCATTTTTGTGGCTATTGTGAATGGGATTGTGTTTTTTATTTAGTTCTCAGCCTGCTTGTTGTTGGTGTATAGAAATGTAAGTGTCTTTTGCACACTGATTTTTTTAAACCTGAGACTTTACCAAAGTGGTATATTAGTGCAGGAGGTTTTTGACAGATTCTCTAGAGTTCTCTAGGTATAGAATCATATTGTCTACAAAAAGAGATGACTTCTAAAGGAGGAGATATTTAAAAAGTAGAACATTCCATGGCAGATTCTGAACTGAGTGTGGGGCGTGCTGTTGAGATTTTAGAAAGACAGATCAACATAGACTTTTCAAGAAGGCAACATTTGGACAAAAATAACTTGGTATTGAGGAAACTGTCTATGTGGATATCTGGGAGGAGAGCCATTTGTGACAAGAATATAGAGAGATTTCTGAAAATAAAAACATCCTCTGGACATCACTAAACCAACCTTTGGTTGAGTTTCCAGTTTGATATTCAAATTATTAGGTCTTCTGTGACTGATGAAGAATCTGGGATTTGAGAAATTAGAGATTTCGGGATCAACTCAAAGGAGAAAAGGGATTCAAGGTCTCAAGGAAACAATAGCAGCCAAATGAGATCACAGAGTAGTCCACAGAAGCTAGAGTTATTGAGCCAAAGAAGGGGCATGGAGACAGCAAGACAAGATTGTCTGGTTTTGTTCAGATGATGGCTAGAAGTCTTTCCAGGTTTGTCAGGCACACCAGAAAGAGCTCAGACTTGTTGAAACTCCTACTTTTCTTTTTCACTATGTCCATTTACCACTACTCTAGTGTCTCTTTCCTTATCTGCATCCTTATTGATTTGCTTTAAATCTCTCTCCTTCTAAAACATAAGTTATTTTTCTGAAATCTGATTCTGTTGATATCTCTCATGATTTTAGAAAACGTCAGTGACTCCAAATCCCTCGTTTAAATTAATGTCAACTTCTGAATATTACATTTAACTGCCTCCATGATCTAGAATCCATTGACAACTTTCATGTTATCTTCACTGACATTTCTACACACTTTATTTTCTAGTCACGCACTTGATGTATCTCCAAACTACACCTCACTTCTCACCTCTCCATGACTTTACTCTTCTTGTTTTTTCATATATCAAAGCACTTCACTCTTTCAAAGTCCAGTTAAAATGCGATTTCATTTGAGATGTCATTTCTCATCATCTCATACAGAATTATACTCAACCTAAGGATGATTTTATCTCTATTATAACTTTATAACTGCACATTGCTATTATAAGTTCTTTTAAGGCAGGGTCATATTTTATTCATTTTTATATTTTTCTATCATCTAGCACAAATGCTGAAGTATGAACTAGAAGAGTTTTCTTAAATAAAATAATGAAAAAAATACAATGTGAAAACAGAATACTTCATTTCAAATCTGAAATTGAGAGTAATTTTTTAAGAATAATAAAATCAAACTTGTTCTAGGTTATAATGTGACAAATTATTTAATCTATATGTTAATCTAAGTCAATTTACCTCTGTTTTCCCAGAAAGTTAAATAAGCTATGTTAATTACGTCTTATTAAACTTTACTTTCTTATAAATTCTTGCTCAAATAAGCTGATTTTTTTATAAGCTGCACTTTTAAATATTCTTTCTAGTCAGAATTGTTTGAAGCACATTGCTATCTTTTATGTCTTAGGTTATTTCTGCTGTAAATTAAAAGATATCTGCAAACTTAGCAAAAATTTACCTAATAAATTAGCAACTTTGTTTTTAAGTTAATCAAAGAATGAGGATGGATGATAACTTCCAATTAGCAAGCACTTAACATAGTTCAGGCAGCATGTTTAATTACTTATGCCCAATATTAGCAATCCTCCAAATTCTATGTAGCTATTGACATTACTGATTTGTTTCCAAGATGTAGATATTAAATCTCAACAAATTAAGTAATATACCAAAAGTCACTCAGCTTCCACAAGACAAAAGAACTTTGAGTCAGTAGACTGACTCCAAAACATCTAACTTTTCTTACCTCCTTAACATCACAAGGGATCCACTTTAGCAAGGTATTGTGATGTTCAGAAGCTCAAAAGTTTCCATATTTCCTGTCCTAGATGAGTTTCCCTTGATCATTTTGCCAGCTATTTATAAGAATTTCCACATACAAAACTTGAATCAAGTATGCTTGAAAGTATCAATGGTATAATGGACAGTTAATAAATTTTTTCTAGGTTAGCTGTGAGGTTGACTTTAAATTTCGAGAATGGTTATCATTAGTGTTTTATTTGTAATAAAATTTACTATAAAAGCAGAATTCTATTAAATGGGGTTCATTTGATTGATTTATTTTGGATGGATTATAGTTAAGATTTTCTGTTTGTTTCATTGATGAAATATATATAGTATGTAGAGCTGGGAATAACTTGGTAGTCAAAGTTCTTGTTTGACAGATGGAAGCACAGAGGGCTCAAGAGAAGAAATGACCTGTCAAAGGTCAACATGCTTCTCATTCTAAAGACTGGGCCCAGAGCCTCTTCCCTCTATGACACGTGGAGGAAAGTCCTGCTAGGAACCAGTTACTTAGTTAAAACTAGTTAATTTCTAGTGGTGAAAGTTAATTCCCTTAATAACTTAAGCAATTGTATTGCAAATTCATGCTAGTTTATAAATCCTGTGCAAGCAGGAATTCTCATACCAGTTCCCTGCCTGAATCCAATTTTGCAGATTTGTGTTTTTCTGCCTCTTCCTTCAAAGACAGAATAAAAAATTCATTTAAACTGAGTTATTTATAGTCATTAATTTCACTTTTCTACCCATAAATTACTAAGCCTATTTTTTCTTTAGTTCCTTCTTCACTATTACATATTTGAAAAATGTATGCTCTGATGTTACGCTTCCATTTTATGAATAAAAATTTTCTCTCTTAAACTTGTTTATGTATTACTGATCACTAATGTGTTCTTTTTCAGTTTAATTAGTTACTTCAGTATTTTCGGATGATATAACATATAAAAGCATGGGCTCTAAGGACAAACTCTCTGAGTTTCTCTCTTGTATTCAAAGGTGTTAGTTAGCTATGAGACCTTTATAAACTATTTGTTTGTATTTTATTTTACTCACAATTGAAAGATTCTACCTTATAAAATTCTGGTAAAGATTAATGATATAATCACATGGTTAGGGACATAAATACAAAGCAAAGTATTTTGTAAGAACTCTGTAATTTAATGCATAATAGTAGTTTTTAAAATAATTGAAATTAATAATTTTACCTTTTCCAAAATTATTACTACTATTGACATTTTTAAAGAAAAATATTTAGTTATGTGTGAAAGAATAATAATTGGAGGGCACTCCTGGTTATTACTGGAGAGAATTATTGAAGTATTATAAAGAAAAGGAAGACCACTGATATGACATCATGATGAATTAGTTAGTAACTGTAGTATTTGTCCATCCACCATGAATACTCTAACACTGAACAAAACATATGAAGCCATCATATTAATACACATAGCAGGCAGCTGTATAGCAGGCAGCACAGCTCTGTGATCCTTGAGAGGATGAGAAACATAAACCAAAACCCATGTTTGCTTGTGCTATTTGATTTGATTGGAGACACCGGCTGCTGTGGGTCAGGGAAATAGAGTCCAAGGGAAGAGCTCTGGGCAGACTGAGAGTCACAGCAGCTAAAGAGGCTGAGATTTTGCAGAATACAAAGGAAAAGAGAGCAGCATGAAGGCGACTGTGGAACTCTATGACATTCAAAAAGTGATGAGGGAAGAGCACAGGCTTGGGAATCAGTCTAAGCACAGGTAATTTTGGCTGAGAGTTGAGCTATATATGCATTATTTGAAACGTCATAAGACAATCAGAAAGTTCTTGTTATAAGGTTGAGAGATGAATAGAAATGTCATAAGACATGGAATGCTGGGAAACATTGTATTTTTAAACTAACCACATAAGAAGACTACTTTGGGATCATAAAGTGTTAAGTTGATAAATTTTTTTTTTTAAGTATGATTTTAAACGTAAGAACCATACTCTATAGTTAGGAACATGCCCTAGGACTAAGGAGAAAAGAAACACTCTAACAAATAATAGAAACAAATCTGGTAGGATCAGAATTACATGTCAGTAACATGTTCTCTCACAGGTTCTCACCGTCTGTGACGACAAAATCCAACACCCAGTCCAGATAGACAACAATCCAGTCTTCTTACAATGTCCAGAATTTTTTTTTTTTTTAAAGGCAGCAGTGAAAACAGACACTGAGATGAAATAGATATTAAAGTCAGGTAATAATTTCTTCAAATATGTAAGAATAAAAATGGGCAAAAATAAGAGAAGAAATGGAGAACTCCATAAGGAAAATTAAAACTATAATATAACAATGAAAATTCTGGTAATGATAAGAAAGATTTCTGAAGCTCAGAAACAAAAACAAACAAGAACGAATAAAACACTGGATTAACTAAAAACAGTAGACTGGAAGTGAAAAGCAAAACAAAAAAGTTTGTATTTAAATGCAAATAAATAGAATATCTTATGTAAATTACCTATAGAAAAACGGGTGAAAGAAATGAGCAGAGTGACCTGGTGGACACTGTCAGTAGTCTGACTTGCTTTTAGTTGTTGTCACAAGAGACAAAGAAAAAGATGGGACAGAAAAAAATATTTGAAAAATAAGGTCACAATTTTCCAACATTTGATTGCTGTGATAGTTAATGTCAGCTATTGCTAATGGGGTATTGGCAGTATTGGCAATAGTAGGAGAGGGGGAATTACTTTATGTAGAATTACTTTCTGTGGAAGCAGGTGGAAAAAATTAGGCTTTGCTTCAGTAAGAGACTTTGCTTCAATAGATTCCTAGGAATGGACTGCAGGGCAGTGTGAGATGACGACAGAACAGACCTTCCTTAGGCTTCTCAGAACCTCTACAGGGGAATTCTGCTGACAGATTTTTGAGCCCTTCACATTCCAAAGGAAATGTCTATGTATAGACACTTGGATTCTGATAAGCAGGACTTCTCAGTAACTATTAATTCATGATCTTCATGAAGTCAGGCATAGTGGCGTGTGTCTATAGTTCCAGCAACTTGGAAGGCTGAGGCGGAAGGATCGCCTGAGACCAGCAGGACGAAGCTGCAGTGGCCATGAGACTGCCGTGGCCATGAGACTGCCACTGCATTCCAGCCTGGGCGACAAGAGTGAGACTCCAACTCAAAAAATAAATAAAACGACTTAGGAGTGTTATATTTTAAAGTAGTAGGATAGAAGGGGAAGACAAGAAAAGTTAATTCTTATTTCTTATGAAAGACAAGCATTTAATATGGAGATAAACATTTGAATTATAAGTATAATTTTGGTGGGTATGCATTTGCTTCACCAAGTTTTATCATAATGGTACTTATTTTATTTTATTTTTTTGAGTTAGAGTCTCACTCCATCGCCCAGGCTGGAGTGCAGTGGCACACTCACCGCTCCCCAGTGTCAACCTGCTGGGCTCTGGGAATCCTTCTGCTTCAGCCTTCAGCTGGAACACCTGGCTTTTTTTTTTTTTAATTTCTTGTAGAGACAAGGGCTCTCCAAGTTGCCTGGGCTGGTCTCGAACCCACGGGCTCAGGCAATCCTAAAGTGCTGGGAGTACAGGCTGAGCCACTGAGTCTAGCTGTATAACAGTACTTACTTGTTTATTTATTTATTTGGACAGGGTTTAATTCTGTCACCCAGGCTAGAGTGTGGTGGCTCTATCATGGTTCACTGCAGTCTCGACCTCTTGGCCTCAAATGATACTCCCATTTTAGCCTTCGAGTAACTGGGACTCAAAGCATGTACCACCTGGCTAATTTATTTTTAATTTTAATTTTTTTGTAGAAACAAATTCTCACTACGTTGACCAGGTTGCATCCAAAGTCCTGGTTTTAAGCAATCCTCCTGCCTTGACCTCCTAAATGCTGGGATTAAAGACATGAAACACCACACTCAGTCAAAGTACTTTATATAATACCTTGAAAGTCACAGAATACGGACGATCTCATATTTTCCTCAATGGAAAAAGGAAGGGGGCATTTCATGATTCTAATTGTGAGACTCTCACCTTTCCACGATCTATAGAATAATAATGTCTATTTTATTATATGGAAGTGTCTATTTTATTATATAGAAGTGTTTCCTTTATTTTTATATTTTAGCAATAAGTTCTGAAAGTAGCAGTGTTTTTTTTTGTTGTTGTCTTTTTAAAAACAAATTTGTCACATTTCTCAACTGAGGCAATATAATGCTTTGACTAGAGACTGTGATCTTATTATAGAATGTTCCCCTGCGCTCACAGGGGGAATAAATCTGACGATTTCAGGTTCTATTTTTTCCAATTTGCAATATCCCTTAATATTTAGCCATGATACTGCTTAGGACTAGTTGATGAACCCAAATGATTTGTTATCGCTCTCATAGTATGTGACATAGTGATGTGTGGTTGTAAAACTTAATCAAATAGAAATACTTGACACCTCCAGTTCTGTAATTGTTAAGCTTATATGTCAACTTGATTGAGTTAAGAAGTGCCCAGATAACTGACTGGTAAAACAATATTTCTAAGTGTATCTTTGAGAGTGTTACCAAAAGAGACTGCCTTTAAATAAGTAGACCGATTAAGAAGATGGATCACCCCCACCAATGTGGGTGGCATCATCCAATTCCTTGAAGGACTAAATAGAACAAAAAGATAGACAAGGGCAGATTTAGTTTCCATTTTCTCCTGCCCACAGACACTGGCGCTCCTGGTTATTGTGGTTTTCAGAAAGAAAGAAAACTTACATTTATGGAGCATGTGTTATGTGTATCTTATTATTTAGTTTGTTTCTAATTATTGTGTAACCAATAATAATAATGTAATATCATCTCCTTTTAGGGGAAATTGAGGTTGAAAAATTTCAGGTAACTTGCCCAAAATTTCCGTGGATACTGATAAAGGCTCAAGCATGGGTTTGACTCTAGCTCTAGTTATCAAGACTTTTAGTGACATGAGCTAGCTATTATTCAGAGAGTCAGTGACAATAAAAGTTGCTGTGAAGTTTATAATTTTGTCCTTCTTTATGGCTTCATGATATTCCATCGTGCATATGTGCCGCATTTTTAAAAGCCAGTCTACTTTTGATGGACATGTAAAAGCATGGTCGGTTTCATGTTTTTGCTATTGTGAATAGTGCTGCATTAAACATACATGCACAGGTATCTTTTTTGTACAGTGATCTGAGTTCTTCCAGGTATATTCCCAGAAGGGGGATTGCTGGGTTGTATGGAAGGTCAGTTTTTAGATCTTTTGGGAATCACCACACTGTTTTTCACAGAGATTATACTAGTTTACACTCCTACCAACAGAGTAGCAGTGTTCCCTTTTCCCTGCATCTTCTCAAGCATCTGTCAGTTTTTTGAGTTATTGATGATGGCCATTCTGACCGGAGTTAGATCATATCTCAGGGTGGTATTAATTTGCATTTCTTTAATGATTAATGAGGCTGAGCATTTTTTCATGTATCTATTGGATGCTCATATGTCTACTTTTGATAAGTGTCTATTTATATCTTTTGCTCACTTTTTAATATGGCTATTTTTTTTCTTTTTGGCATGTTTGAGTTCCTTGTAGAGTCTCGATGTTAGGCCCTTTTCAGATAATACAGTTAGCAAATATTTTTTCCCAGTAAGTGGGCTATCGTCCAGTTCTCTTGATGACTGCTTTTGCTTTGCAGAAGTTT
Organism: Carlito syrichta; assembly: GCF_000164805.1. Taxonomy (NCBI): domain Eukaryota; kingdom Metazoa; phylum Chordata; class Mammalia; order Primates; family Tarsiidae; genus Carlito; species Carlito syrichta. The sequence continues at coordinate 306,506 of NW_007246816.1, forward strand.
TTCTGTTCTGTTTGATGAGGTCCCACATGTCTATCTTGTCTCTTATGGCATGAGCATTTGGGGTTTTGAGCAGGAATTGGTTGCCATTTCCAATTCCCATAAAAGGATGTCTCCTGTATTTTCTAAGGTTCTTATATTTTGATGTTTATAGTTTTACATTTAGGCCTTTGATCAAGGTAGAGTTGTTTTTTGTGTATGGTGGTAGGTAGGGGTCTTGTTTTAATCTTCTGCATGTGGTCAGTCAGTTTTTCCATCACTATTTACTGAATAACTTCTCCCCTCACCCGTGGTTGTTAGTGGAGGCTTTGTTAAAGATGAGTTGGTTGAGAAATTGAGGTTTTGCTTCTGGGATTTCTATCCTGCTGCCTTGGTCTATATGCCTGTTCCTGTACCAAACCAGGTTGTTTTGATTATTTTAGCCTTATAATAAAGTTTAAAGTCTGGAAGTGTAAATCTTCCCATTTTTTTTTCTTTGCTGAAAATTGTTTTGGCTATTTGTGGTTGTTTATATTTCCATATGAAATTCTGCATCATTTCCAGGTCTGAGAAGAATGATGTTGCTAATTTAATGGGTATTTTATTAAATCTGTAGATTTTCTTGATTAAGATGGACATCTTAACAATGTTGATTCTCCCAACCCATTGGCATGGAATATTTTTGTATTAGTTTGTGTTATTTTTGTTTTATTTGAGCAGAGTTTTGTAGTTTTGTTGTAAAGGCCCTTCAGTTATCTGGTTATGAAGATGCTGAGGTATTTATTTTTGTTGTTTTTGCTATTGTGAATGGGATTGTGCTTTTTATTTGGTTCACTGTCTATTTGTTGCTGGTGTATTATCAAGAAGTGATGCTGGATTTTATCAAAAGCTTTTTCTCCATCTATTGATATGATCACACGACAACTCTTCTTTTACCTATGATTGTTTTTAATCTTTAATCTTGAGCTCTTGGCTTTATATTTCACTTTTTTGGTTGTTTGTTTACAAAACTAATTTACAGTGTTATATGTATCAGTATTTTCTTTGCTTTTAATTGCTGAGAAGTACTGCGTATTATAAGTATTATAAATACATATATCCAATTTCCTGTTGATGAACATTTGAGTTTTTCCCACTCTGTAATTGTTTTAGAAATACCATAAATTGTCTACTGCAAATTTTCTTGTGAACACATTTTTTCATTTCTCTTGAGTATATACTGATAATAGAAGACTTTCCACTAATGTGAAATAATTTTAGCTTTCTCATAATCTCTTGGTGTTTTCAGTATTTATTTATTTATTTATTGAGTTGGAGTCTCACTCGGTCGCCCAGACTGGAGTGCAGTGGCTGCTCCCGGCCACCGCAGGCTTGCCTGCTGGGCTCCGGCGATCCTTCTGCCTCAGCCTTCCGAGTAGCCGGAATTACAGGCATGCGCTACCACGCCCGGCTGATTTTTTGATTTATTGTGGAGATGAGGTCTCGCTGCCCAGGCGGGTCTCGAACCCGCGGGCTCAGGCAATCCACTCACCTCAGCCTCCCAAAGGCGCGGGATTACAGGCTGAGCCACCGAGCCCGGCTAGTATTTATTTTTTAATCAGTATGCATTCTTGTGGGTGTGGAATGCCAGCTGTTTTATATTTAAATTTCAATTTTATCTATGTTGAGACATTTTCATGTTTTTATTGGTCATTGATTTATCTTCTTTTGTGAAGTATTAGTTGAATTATTTTAATCATTTATTTTGTACAGCTAGTCTTTTAATTATTGATACATATGTTTTCAATATACTATGGATATAGGCATATGTTTATTAAGGTATATGTATTGTGAATATTTTCATACAATCAGCAGATTGCCTGTTTGTTTTCTTAATGATATCTTTTGACAAAGAGGATTTTAAATTTTGATGAAGACCTGTTTGTCATTTGTCTTTCTTTCATTGTTGCAGCTTTGCACCAGTCTAAAAATGTCTTTGCATCAAATTTACAAGGACATTTTTTTTCTATATTTTCTTTTAGAAGCATTCTGGTTTGTGCTTCTTTGTTTTATGAGTGACAATTTTTTCCATATTTTTTTCTGTTCCAGCATCACTTACTAAAAAGATTATTTTTATTTCATTGAGTTGCTTTGATCCCTTTTAAAAATATCAATTTACTAAATATCTGTGAGTCTATTTCTGAAATTTTAGTGTATCACTCATAAACGTATCTAGTTGGTTTTTTTTTTTTGCCAAAAACATTGTCTTAGCAAATAAATCTTAACAGAAGACCTGGAATTTATACTGTGTGAGTTATCCAGCGTTGTGTTTCTTTCTTGAAATTTTGCACTATTCAACATAATTTGCATTATCATGTACATTTTATTATTTACTTCTCTATGTATTTTATTTATTTATCATTGAAATTTTATTTATTTCAATACCTTTTGGTGCACAAATGGTTTTTGCTATATGACTGCTCTGTGTAGTGGTGAAGAAATCTGGGCTTTAAGTTTATCTATCACCCCTATTAGAGCAACTTGTACCAGATAGGTTATTTCTCACCCCCCCAACTCCCTTTACTCCCCCTTCTGAGTCTCCATTGTCAGTTATACCATTCTAGATTCCTTTACAGACCCTTAGCTTAGTTCCCACTTATAAGTGAGAACATGAAGTAATTGGTTTACCTTCCTATTACTTTACTTAGGATAATTGTCTTCAATTTCATCCCAGTTGCTGCAAAATACATTATTTTGTTCTTTCTTATGGTATAATAGTATTCCAACATATATCACATTTGCATTATACACGAGTCAGTTATTCGGCATTTAGGTTGATTCTATGTTTTCATTAACTGTGAATTGTGCGGCTATAAACTTGACAGCACAGATGTCTTTTTTTTGTATATGTCTTCCTTTCCTTTGGGTAGATTATCAAGTAGGATGATGGCTGGATTGAATGGTAGATCTACATTTAGTTCTTTGAGAAATCTCCAAATTGATTTCCATACAGGTTGTACAAATTTACATTCCCACTAACAGTGTACTGGCGACATTCCCTTTTTACCACCTTCATGCCAACATCCCTTGGTTTTTGATTTTTTAATAATGGACATTCTGACTGGTGTAAACTGGTATCTAATTGTAGTTTTAATTTGCATTTACCTGATAATTAGAGATGCTGAATTTTTTAATGTTTATTGACCATTTGTATACCTTCTTTTGAGAGCTATTAATGTCATTTGCCCACTTTTTAATGTGCTTATATATTTCTACAAAAAGAAAGTCTATTAGAAATTTAAATAGGACTTCATTTTATTGTTAAGTCTGATGACTGTTTTAAGGCTCATTCTTTTCTTTTTCCCACATCTGGACAAGCTGACAGGAAAGTTCAGGTTCTCTTTACTTTGGTGATGATGGGAAGTTCAAAGCATGCAAAGGCTTCTCACACCAGGGAACTCTCATCCCAGTCCCATCTCTGACCACAATAAAAACTTCAAAATAGTCTTTTTTCCTTGCTCTCTCAAGTCACTTTTCAGTGTTCTCCCAAGAAAGCCTCATTATATAAATAATAAATATTTCAATACCTTCTTGATGTATGGGTGACACCAGTCTTAATATCTCAGAAACAAATCTTGGGTAGGGACTCATCATGTTTTTGCAGGTGGACCAGATTAATTTTATCAAATGCTATTGTTTCTCAGTTTCAGTTAAGATTATCATGATTTGTTTCTCTTTTACTTTATATTACTGTATTGATTTACATTGCTAATTACATTGCTAATTTTTAAGTGTCTACTAATATACAAATGTTTTCAATGCTTAAATGTATTATATTAATTTAACCAGCATTTTATGTGCAGTATCTTCTAATATTTGCTAATTTAAATAATTTACAATGGAAAACATTGTGTATATGTTGTTCCATATTTTGGAAGATTTATTTTTAGAGTAAATTCTTGGAAGGTTTAGTGCTGAATCAAAAGATAAATTTGTAAATAATATTGCCAGATATTCTGAAATCTCTCTATACAAATATATAAATAAACAAACACACAAACAAATAAATAAATAAATATCATAAACAGCCGGGCTCGGTGGCTCAGCCTGTAATCCCGCGCCTTTGGGAGGCTGAGGT